>NC_087514.1:102946504-103062504 GCF_963921805.1 Phalacrocorax carbo | reverse complement strand
GGCCGGTCCTGCCCGTTGAGGCCCCTGAGCACCCCCAGGACCCTGGCAGAAGTAGACCTGTAGTGCTCGTATGCTCTCCTTTCCTTTAGGCATTTATGGTTGGCCACCCTGGAGAACGCGTTTTGGCCCAGATGGACCTTCACCCTGATGGAGTACTGTTGTTCTCTGACTCTTCTTTTAGCATGTTTTTTCCAAAGGAAACAGCTCAGGCATTTCTAAAAAGGAGTACAAGGAGAAAAAAAAAAACAACAAACAAATCCACAGGGGAAAGAACAGGTATTGCTCACATCAAAAAGGATTGCAACCATTTAGTTCCAGAGCACTTCCTGCTTCAGACTGAGGGCTTGGTTTTTGAGCCTCGCTAGCGTCACAGATGTGGGGTTTTGCCATCCCGTGGAAACCTAGCTAAACTGGATGAACACAGAAGACTCTCAAAAACTGCAGTGGCCCCATGCTTTTGGCAAATTTGTTCAGGTGGTCAAATTATGTTCCGATGATCCCCAGCTCTCACCCCCATCAGAAGGTACAAGCCCCTTCCACAAAGTGACAGAGCCAAGTGCCCAGGCTGGGACGTGATTACCCATTCAATGCCTTCTGCTAGTGCAAGGCTGGGAGTAAATGTCATCAGAGATTTCCTCAGCATGTGCTGGTAGGGAAAGAAGGAGGGAGGGAGGGAGGGAGAAGAATCAAATCAAAATAAATACAGTCAAATTGAACTGACCTGAATCTGAATCTAAGCAAATCATCTTGAATCAAATAGAATAGAAGAGTTGAGTTGCAAGGGACCTACAACAAGGATTGAGTCCAACTGCCTGACCACTGCAAGCCTGACCAAACGTAAAAGAATGTTAATACGGGTGTTGTCCAAATGCCTCTTCAACACTGGCTGGCCACGGGGCATAGGAAGCCTGTTCCAGGGGTTGAGCACCCTCTTGGTAAAGAGAGATTTCCTCATGTCAAGTCCAAGCCTCCCCTGAGGGATGCAGCTTTGAGCCATTCCCACACGTCCTGGCACTGGATCCCAGGGAGAGGAGATCAGCACCTCCCTCTCCACTTCCCCTCCTCAGGAAGCTGTAGAGAGCCATGAGGTCGCCCGCCCCTCAGCCTCCTTCTCGCCAAACTAGACCAACTCCTCAGCTGCTCCCCAGAGGACATGCCTTCCAGCCCCTTCCCCAGCTTTGGTGCCCTCCTCTGGATGCATTCAGGGACCTTAACGACCTTTTGAAATCGTGGGGCCCAGTTCACGTGACTGCATCCTCCAGAGTTCGGGAATGCAATTACTACAGCTAGAGGTAATTGTTTCGGGATGTGCTATGTCAGCACGCATTTGCCACGTGGGGCCCTTTGCAAGGAGGAAAGCATGGCCTGAAAATGCACTGGCTACCAGTTTGTAAATCAAAACATAGGCTTTAGCTTACTAACGCCGTGTTGTTTGAAAGCCTTGCTCCTTAACGGTCCTGTTCTCTTCTTGTTAAAGCCCTCTGCACAGGGGACACTCCTGACAAGGGAATTCCCCTCTAGCCTCACTCTCTCTGATGATCCACCACATTCATGTTTGGGCACATGCAAGGACCAGTTGCCTCTTCATACTGAGCTGGTATCAAAATGCTGAGATTCTTTAACTGAATAGACAGATGCTGGCAGCTTTCTGTACTCATTGCACTGGTTTTGCAAACTAATTACCAAGTGTGCGCTAGAAGACTGGTTTTCATAGTTGGTTTAATCAATTTGAAAAAAAAACCCAAACAATGACGTTCCTTTGTATCTGAACAACGTTATCAGTCATTTCACCACGGCAACATTCTCAGGTGGTTTCAGGTGGGCGTATAAAAAAGCAAAACCCTCAGTCCTTCTTGGCAGCTATCTTCCAGGCGTGTAGGGACTCTCAAAGAGAGGCCATTGCCTTTTGGTGTCGGGCAGCCACCTGGCCAGCCAACTCCTTACCCACACCAGCATGATCAGCAATGACCTTCCTCTCCCCTAAATACCTGCAGAATTCATTGCAAAACTCAGCAACGTGTCTTCACACTCCTGGAGAGTAAAGCTTATCCCTATAGACAGCCCAGTCAGCTTTCTCAGTGCCTGGCACTTTCTCCAAGGAAACTTCCAAAATGGAAGCTCAGTTCATGCCAGCTGTGGTTATTTCCTTCCCGAGGAGGCAGGCAGACATCCATTTCTAAAGGGGCTACACTGACACCACCAGCTTCTCACTGACAGCCCACCCACACCATCTGTCCATTGCCCACCTGGCCAGCGGAGGGCTGGATCTACTGGCTATGACTGCATGGAGCTGGACTCCAGCAGGCTACTGATGGGTGAAAGCCTCCCTAACACATCTCTCAGGCTCCACCCTTCAGGCTGTGCTGTCATCAAATGTAGGAAAGGGAGCACTTTGTGGTCAGGACTTTTCAATTGAGATTGCAGAAAACCATTGTTCGAGAACTGCAGGTTTCCCTGACTACATCATATTCTCAATGTCGTGGCACCCCATGAACCAGAAAATGCTGTATCCTCCTCGTCATCTCTTTCTACAGACCCCATGCTCCATACCAGCTGAAGCTCTGACAGGAGAGACAGCCCCTACCTCCAGAAAGCATGTGTGAAGAACTGCACTGTAGAAATAGGTAACCCAACATCAGGTGGAGCGCCATGAGTCTCTGCTCCAGTCTGGAAACATGGGAGCAGGCCGGTGTTCCTGTAGGCATGAGGAGATCACTGGGGGACTATGAGCCGCCCATGTGATACAGGGAAATGCCTTCTCGCGTGTCAGGAAAGGTGTTTCCATAGGAAAGGCAAGCATTGTGCAAAGCCCTGGTGAGAACTCACCTGGACCACCATGGACGTTTCTCATTCCTCAGGTTCAAGAGAGAGAAATTTCACCCAGGGTGAAGGCAGACAAAGGCTGAGCAGTTGACTGGGGACGTGGAGGGCCTGCAGGGCAGGTGACGACTCGAAGGAGCAAGGCAAAGACTGAAAAGGGCTGCCGTCACTTTCTTGGAAGTGCCACTATTTGGCACCCCTGTAAAAAATTACAAGAATAGTACCTTTGTTCCTCTTTCAGCACTCAAAATACTCAATGCTAAAGAAAAACGATATTTGCCAGGCTTTGAGATCAGATCTGAACATCTTCCCACAAAAGGAGGCAGGGAAATAACTCTCAGAAACATGAAGGTCACCAGACAGCTCTGAAAGTTGTACCCCATGGCTGAAGCGCACTTTGTACCCCATATCGACACGGCCAACTGCACAGCTTGGTTTCAGTGGGAAAAGGGGATGTGAGGGTGAGAGCAGCCATGGGCTATTTTTACAGTTTGGAAGAGTCGTTGCTGACCTGGCTGTGTCTTGGGCACGGATCCAAATGCTCTAGGTCTGAAAATGAGCAGCCTTTCCACCAGACCAGTGTAACCTCTGCTGCCTTCTTTTTCAAAGGCTGTGTTATTTCCATGGCGGTCTCTTGGCACCGCCCATCCCACCCTATGGCGCTGGTTACACTTTGGCTTTCCTCCAGGCCATGGCTGCTGAAATCACCCCCCTTGCACCCCAGGAAAAGGGTTTGTGCCCAGCCAGATCAAGGCCCTTGTCCTCCTCGCTGCCTGACCTCATGGCCGCCAGCTCTGGTGCAGAGACGGGGGAGAGGGGACAGCTAATAGGGGTGGTCTCTGGGCGGCAGGGTTGGTTTCTGCCATGGCCTGAGAGAAGAGTAACAGCGCGAGGTTTGTCCTTGGGAGCCAAGTGGCAGAGGACACATCAGGGACGGCCAGCAGCTGCGCCCAGTGCGTGGCCACCAAGGGCAGGGACGGCCCCCTGGGCCCCCCGGGCACAGGGACTGCCTCGGGGCCAGCACCCCAAAGGCCTTCCCCTCCAAAGGACGCTGGGCAGATGGGTGGTGGGCGGGGCGGCGCGGGGGCGGCGGGGGGGCGGAGCCTGGTCACACCCATGTCATAGGGCCACCACCCAGCAACGCAGCAGTCACAATGCCCCGGGACAGGATAAAAGGCAGCACCGTCCAGTGCCCGCTGCCAGGGCTGGCCTGGGGGCAGCCTGAAGACATCCGAGAGGAAGTCCTTGAGAAGCCGGCAGAATTACTTGGAGGGGGCTGCGGGAGCAAGACCGGAGGAGGCTGGACGAGGCTGCTGGAGAGGAGAAGAACCAGCGAGAGCTGGAGGCACCTGAGGCTATCTGGTCTTTTCAGCCGGAGATCTGTGGCTAAAGCAAGGGAACACCTTCTTGAGGAGCACTGCAGAGCTCGCTGTCCTCATCCCCTGCAGAGCCAGTGGCAGCAGCCGTAAGAAATGGGACACGCAGGTGTTGCCAGGGGTCCCCGTGTTTTGGAGCAGGACCCACTGGTGTCCTGCCAGGCACAGAAAGGATTCTTGCCACCAGGGCTGATCAGGCTGGGGACATCAGGCCACTCTGGGAAGCCCCTGAGATGGCTCCAGGTTGAGGGAGAACAGGCTTGGGCATCTCGTGGGAGGCGTGACCAGCCTGTGGGACGAGGAGGCAGGTCTTGCTCACAGGCTCAGGGAATAGCCGATCGCCAGCTCTGGGGTCAGGAAGGAATTTTCCCCCGGGGCAGATTGGCACCGGTCCCCGGGGGTTTTTTGCCTTCCTCTGCAGCACTGAGCATGACCACTTGTCAGGGCTCCTCTGCCCCATTTTGGCTAGGTTACTGCCTGCTGCTCATGCACCACGAAGACGGCCTCTCGTGCCCTGCAGCTGGGGGGAGGAAGGCTTTTTTTCCCCCACGGTGGGCTAGCAAGTGTCCCCGGGGGTTTTTTGCCTTCCTCTGCAGCACTGAGCACAGCCCCTTGCCAGGGCTCCGTTGGGCCATTTTGGCCAGGTGCCTGCTGCTCCTGCTCCACGAAGGTGGCCCTCGTGCCCCGCATCCGGGGGGAGGAAGCGTTTTAGACTCCCAGGGTGGGCCCCCAGTGTGGCCCCCGGGGGTTGCTTCTTTTCCTCCGTAGCATTGAGCACAGCCCCTTTTCAAGGCTCCTCTGGGCCCTTTTCGCCTGGTTCTTGCCTGCTGCTCTTGTACCTCCAAGGTGCTACTTCTGCCCTGGCTCTTCTGGGCTCTCTTTCCCATTGCAAGTTTGTAGTGGGAGCCAGCTCGGCTCTTCCCTCGGCTCCATTTCCCCAGGGGTTCTTGCCTGTGCAAAACAGCCAGCGCTTGGAAGGGCTCCAGGCTTGCTGCCCCATCCGGAGCTGCCACTTTTCGGCTCTCCCTGTGTGCAATAGAAGCGTGGGACAAGCACGAGAGTGCTTTTCATGCATCACTGGCCAAGAAGTACAACGCAGCAAGTTTTGGAAGGCAAAAAGGATGCTTGTTATCAACGTGTGTCCTGCTTTGGAAAATGCCCCACGATACCACACGCTGCTGCTGCTGCTGCTGCTGCTGCTGCTGCTTCTTCCTCTTTTGTGTGTGGTTGGGCCTGGTCCTCGTTCTCCAAGTTCTCACTCTCCAGGAAACAGGGACCGCTTGGCATGTATTCCTGCTGCCACTTTCTGCAGCTCTGTCACTTGCCTTTGCAAGGGATCCTGCAAAGGACTTTTTTCCAAGCTAAACTGAAGAATGCATCAGCCTGCTCCCGGCTCCATGGCCGTGTTCGCTTAATGCTTGCGAGCACTGGCTCTGAAATCGATTCAGAAAAATAACTTAAAATGATACAAAATCTAAAAATAACATCCTGCTTCCACTTATAACCTTTCTGATTTGTGTCCTTGAATGTGTTTTTGGAGCTGAAAACGCCCTGACATTTCAGGCAAATAACAGCCTCATTGCTATTTGGCTCCCGGTGAGCACAGGGAATAGAACAGAATAGGATAGAATAGTTATGCTATGTTATGCATGTGGTTCTGCATGACAAGCTGTGACGTAGGCCTGAGGGGTCCATCCAGGAGAGCAGCTCCCTGCAGGGCAGGCCCCAGGCCCATCCGTGAGAGAGGGGCAGAGGCGGTGGTTGGTTGTCCAGACCAACAGACGAGGTGTTGCACACCTGCAACATCGCTCAGGCAGGGACTGAAGGCTCCAGGCGGAGCTGAGACACCACGTCCCCTGGGCCCTTGGCAGGAGACGGTGTGGGCGGGGGTCCCAGGGGAGGCCGGTCCTGCCCGTTGAGGCCCCTGAGCACCCCCAGGACCCTGGCAGAAGTAGACCTGTAGCGCTCGTATGCTCTCCTTTCCTTTAGGCATTTATGGTTGGCCACCCTGGAGAACGCGTTTTGGCCCAGATGGACCTTCACCCTGATGGAGTACTGTTGTTCTCTGACTCTTCTTTTAGCATGTTTTTTCCAAAGGAAACAGCTCAGGCATTTCTAAAAAGGACTACAAGGAGAAAAAACAAAAACAACAAACAAATCCACAGGGGAAAGAACAGGTATTGCTCACATCAAAAAGGATTGCAACCATTTAGTTCCAGAGCACTTCCTGCTTCAGACTGAGGGCTTGGTTTTTGAGCCTCGCTAGCGTCACAGATGTGGGGTTTTGCCATCCCGTGGAAACCTAGCTAAACTGGATGAACACAGAAGACTCTCAAAAACTGCAGTGGCCCCATGCTTTTGGCAAATTTGTTCAGGTGGTCAAATTATGTTCCGATGATCCCCAGCTCTCACCCCCATCAGAAGGTACAAGCCCCTTCCACAAAGTGACAGAGCCAGTGCCTAGGCTGGGACGTGATTACCCATTCAATGCCTTCTGCTAGTGCAAGGCTGGGAGTAAATGTCATCAGAGATTTCCTCAGCATGTGCTGGTAGGGAAAGAAGGAGGGAGGGAGGGAGGGAGGGAGAAGAATCACATCAAAATAAATACAGTCAAATTGAACTGAACTGAATCTGAATCTAAGCAAATCATCTTGAATCAAATAGAATAGAAGAGTTGAGTTGCAAGGGACCTACAACAAGGATTGAGTCCAACTGCCTGACCACTGCAAGCCTGACCAAACGTAAAAGAATGTTAATACGGGTGTTGTCCAAATGCCTCTTCAACACTGGCTGGCCACGGGGCATAGGAAGCCTGTTCCAGGGGTTGAGCACCCTCTTGGTAAAGAGAGATTTCCTCATGTCAAGTCCAAGCCTCCCCTGAGGGATGCAGCTTTGAGCCATTCCCACACGTCCTGGCACTGGATCCCAGGGAGAGGAGATCAGCACCTCCCTCTCCACTTCCCCTCCTCAGGAAGCTGTAGAGAGCCATGAGGTCGCCCGCCCCTCAGCCTCCTTCTCGCCAAACTAGACCAACTCCTCAGCTGCTCCCCAGAGGACATGCCTTCCAGCCCCTTCCCCAGCTTTGGTGCCCTCCTCTGGAAGCATTCGGGGACCTTAACGACCTTTTGAAATCGTGGGGCCCAGGTCACGTGACTGCATCCTCCAGAGTTCGGGAATGCAATTACTACAGCTAGAGGTAATTGTTTCGGGATGTGCTACGTCAGCACGCATTTGCCACGTGGGGCCCTTTGCAAGGAGGAAAGCATGGCCTGAAAATGCACTGGCTACCAGTTTGTAAATCAAAACATAGGCTTTAGCTTACTAACGCCGTGTTGTTTGAAAGCCTTGCTCCTTAACGGTCCTATTCTCTTCTTGTTAAAGCCCTCTGCACAGGGGACACTCCTGACAAGGGAATTCCCCTCTAGCCTCACTCTCTCTGCTGATCCACCACATTCATGTTTGGGCACACGCAAGGACCAGTTGCCTCTTCATACTGAGCTGGTATCAAAATGCTGAGATTCTTTAACTGAATAGACAGATGCTGGCAGCTTTCTGTACTCATTGCACTGGTTTTGCAAACTAATTACCAAGTGTGCGCTAGAAGACTGGTTTTCATAGTTGGTTTAATCAATTTGAAAAAAAACCCCAAACAATGACGTTCCTTTGTATCTGAACAACGTTATCAGTCATTTCACCACAGCAACATTCTCAGGTGGTTTCAGGTGGGCGTATGAAAAAGCAAAACCCTCAGTCCTTCTTGGCAGCTATCTTCCAGGCGTGTAGGGACTCTCAAAGAGAGGCAATTGCCTTTTGGTGTCGGGCAGCCACCTGGCCAGCCAACTCCTTACCCACACCAGCATGATCAGCAATGACCTTCCTCTCCCCTAAATACCTGCAGAATTCATTTCAAAACTCAGCAACGTGTCTTCACACTCCTGGAGAGTAAAGCTTATCCCTATAGACAGCCCAGTCAGCTTTCTCAGTGCCTGGCACTTTCTCCAAGGAAACTTCCAAAATGGAAGCTCAGTTCATGCCAGCTGTGGTTATTTCCTTCCCGAGGAGGCAGACATCCATCCATTTCTAAAGGGGCTACACTGACACCACCAGCTTCTCACTGACAGCCCACCCACACCATCTGTCCATTGCCCACCTGGCCAGCGGAGGGCTGGATCTACTGGCTATGACTGCATGGAGCTGGACTCCAGCAGGCTACTGATGGGTGAAAGCCTCCCTAACACATCTCTCAGGCTCCACCCTTCAGGCTGTGCTGTCATCAAATGTACGAAAGGGAGCACTTCGTGGTCAGGACTTTTCAATTGAGATTGCAGAAAACCATTGTTCGAGAACTGCAGCTTTCCCTGACTACATCATATTCTCAATGTCGTGGCACCCCATGAACCAGAAAATGCTGTATCCTCCTCGTCATCTCTTTCTACAGACCCCATGCTCCATACCAGCTGAAGCTCTGACAGGAGAGACAGCCCCTACCTCAAGAAAGCATGTGTGAAGAACTGCACTGTAGAAATAGGTAACCCAACATCAGGTGGAGCGCCATGAGTCTCTGCTCCAGTCTGGAAACATGGGAGCAGGCCGGTGTTCCTGTAGGCATGAGGAGATCACTGGGGGACTATGAGCCACCCATGTGATACAGGGAAATGCCTTCTCGCGTGTCAGGAAAGGTGTTTCCATAGGAAAGGCAAGCATTGTGCAAAGCCCTGGTGAGAACTCACCTGGACCACCATGGACGTTTCTCATTCCTCAGGTTCAAGAGAGAGAAATTCCACCCAGGGTGAAGGCGGACAAAGGCTGAGCAGTTGACTGGGGACGTGGAGGGCCTGCAGGGCAGGTGACGACTCGAAGGAGCAAGGCAAAGGCTGAAAAGGGCTGCCGTCACTTTCTTGGAAGTGCCACTATTTGGCACCCCTGTAAAAAATTACAAGAATAGTACCTTTGTTCCTCTTTCAGCACTCAAAATACTCAATGCTAAAGAAAAACGATATTTGCCAGGCTTTGAGATCAGATCTGAACATCTTCCCACAAAAGGAGGCAGGGAAATAACTCTCAGAAACATGAAAGTCACCAGCCAGCTCTGAAAGTTGTACCCCATGGCTGAAGCGCACTTTGTACCCCATATCGACACGGCCAACTGCACAGCTTGGTTTCAGTGGGAAAAGGGGATGTGAGGGTGAGAGCAGCCATGGGCTATTTTTACAGTTTGGAAGAGTCGTTGCTGACCTGGCTGTGTCTTGGGCACGGATCCAAATGCTCTAGGTCTGAAAATGAGCAGCCTTTCCACCAGACCAGTGTAACCTCTGCTGCCTTCTTTTTCAAAGGCTGTGTTATTTCCATGGCGGTCTCTTGGCACCGCCCATCCCACCCTATGGCGCTGGTTACACTTTGGCTTTCCTCCAGGCCATGGCTGCTGAAATCACCCCCCTTGCACCCCAGGAAAAGGGTTTGTGCCCAGCCAGATCAAGGCCCTTGTCCTCCTCGCTGCCTGACCTCATGGCCGCCAGCTCTGGTGCAGAGACGGGGGAGAGGGGACAGCTAATAGGGGTGGTCTCTGGGCGGCAGGCTTGGTTTCTGCCATGGCCTGAGAGAAGAGTAACAGCGCGAGGTTTGTCCTTGGGAGCCAAGTGGCAGAGGACACATCAGGGACGGCCAGCAGCTGCGCCCAGTGCGTGGCCACCAAGGGCAGGGACGGCCCCCTGGGCCCCCCGGGCCCAGGGACTGCCTCGGGGCCAGCACCCCAAAGGCCTTCCCCTCCAAAGGACGCTGGGCAGATGGGTGGTGGTGGGCGGGGCGGCGCGGGGGCGGCGGGGGGGCGGAGCCTGGTCACACCCATGTCATAGGGCCACCACCCAGCAACGCAGCAGTCACAATGCCCCGGGACAGGATAAAAGGCAGCACCGTCCAGTGCCCGCTGCCAGGGCTGGCCTGGGGGCAGCCTGAAGACATCCGAGAGGAAGTCCTTGAGAAGCCGGCAGAATTACTTGGAGGGGGCTGCGGGAGCAAGACCGGAGGAGGCTGGACGAGGCTGCTGGAGAGGAGAAGAACCAGCGAGAGCTGGAGGCACCTGAGGCTCTCTGGTCTTTTCAGCCGGAGATCTGTGGCTAAAGCAAGGGAACACCTTCTTGAGGAGCACTGCAGAGCTCGCTGTCCTCATCCCCTGCAGAGCCAGTGGCAGCAGCCGTAAGAAATGGGACACGCAGGTGTTGCCAGGGGTCCCCGTGTTTTGGAGCAGGACCCACTGGTGTCCTGCCAGGCACAGAAAGGATTCTTGCCGCCAGGGCTGATCAGGCTGGGGACATCAGGCCACTCTGGGAAGCCCCTGAGATGGCTCCAGGTTGAGGGAGAACAGGCTTGGGCATCTCGTGGGAGGCGTGACCAGCCTGTGGGACGAGGAGGCAGGTCTTGCTCACAGGCTCAGGGAATAGCCGATCGCCAGCTCTGGGGTCAGGAAGGAATTTTCCCCCGGGGCAGATTGGCACCGGTCCCCGGGGGTTTTTTGCCTTCCTCTGCAGCACTGAGCATGACCACTTGTCAGGGCTCCTCTGCCCCATTTTGGCTAGGTTACTGCCTGCTGCTCATGCACCACGAAGACGGCCTCTCATGCCCTGCAGCTGGGGGGAGGAAGGCTTTTTTTCCCCCACGGTGGGCTAGCAAGTGTCCCCGGGGGTTTTTGGCCTTCCTCTGCAGCACTGAGCACAGCCCCTTGCCAGGGCTCCGTTGGGCCATTTTGGCCAGGTGCCTGCTGCTCCTGCTCCACGAAGGTGGCCCTCGTGCCCCGCATCCGGGGGGAGGAAGCGTTTTAGACTCCCAGGGTGGGCCCCCAGTGTGGCCCCCGGGGGTTGCTTCTTTTCCTCCGTAGCATTGAGCACAGCCCCTTTTCAAGGCTCCTCTGGGCCCTTTTCGCCTGGTTCTTGCCTGCTGCTCTTGTACCTCCAAGGTGCTACTTATGCCCTGGCTCTTCTGGGCTCTCTTTCCCATTGCAAGTTTGTAGTGGGAGCCAGCTCGGCTCTTCCCTCGGCTCCATTTCCCCAGGGGTTCTTGCCTGTGCAAAACAGCCAGCGCTTGGAAGGGCTCCAGGCTTGCTGCCCCATCTGGAGCTGCCACTTTTCAGCTCTCCCTGTGTGCAATAGAAGCGTGGGACAAGCACGAGAGTGCTTTTCATGCATCACTGGCCAAGAAGTACAACGCAGCAAGTTTTGGAAGGCAAAAAGGATGCTTGTTATCAACGTGTGTCCTGCTTTGGAAAATGCCCCACGATACCACACGCTGCTGCTGCTGCTGCTGCTGCTGCTGCTGCTTCTTCCTCTTTTGTGTGTGGTTGGGCCTGGCCCTCGTTCTCCAAGTTCTCACTCTCCAGGAAACAGGGACCGCTTGGCATGTATTCCTGCTGCCACTTTCTGCAGCTCTGTCACTTGCCTTTGCAAGGGATCCTGCAAAGGACTTTTTTCCAAGCTAAACTGAAGAATGCATCAGCCTGCTCCCGGCTCCATGGCCGTGTTCGCTTAATGCTTGCGAGCACTGGCTCTGAAATCGATTCAGAAAAATAACTTAAAATGATACAAAATCTAAAAATAACATCCTGCTTCCACTTATAACCTTTCTGATTTGTGTCCTTGAATGTGTTTTTGGAGCTGAAAACGCCCTGACATTTCAGGCAAATAACAGCCTCATTGCTATTTGGCTCCTGGTGAGCACAGGGAATAGAACAGAATAGGATAGAATAGTTATGCTATGTTATGCATGTAGTTCTGCATGACAAGCTGTGACCTAGGCCTGAGGGGTCCATCCAGGAGAGCAGCTCCCTGCAGGGCAGGCCCCAGGCCCATCCGTGAGAGAGGGGCAGAGGCGGTGGTTGGTTGTCCAGACCAACAGACGAGGTGTTGCACACCTGCAACATCGCTCAGGCAGGGACTGAAGGCTCCAGGCGGAGCTGAGACACCACGTCCCCTGGGCCCTTGGCAGGAGACGGTGTGGGCGGGGGTCCCAGGGGAGGCCGGTCCTGCCCGTTGAGGCCCCTGAGCACCCCCAGGACCCTGGCAGAAGTAGACCTGTAGCGCTCCTATGCTCTCCTTTCCTTTAGGCATTTATGGTTGGCCACCCTGGAGAACGCGTTTTGGCCCAGATGGACCTTCACCCTGATGGAGTACTGTTGTTCTCTGACTCTTCTTTTAGCATGTTTTTTCCAAAGGAAACAGCTCAGGCATTTCTAAAAAGGAGTACAAGGAGAAAAAAAAAAACAACAAACAAATCCACAGGGGAAAGAACAGGTATTGCTCACATCAAAAAGGTTTGCAACCATTTAGTTCCAGAGCACTTCCTGCTTCAGACTGAGGGCTTGGTTTTTGAGCCTCGCTAGCGTCACAGATGTGGGGTTTTGCCATCCCGTGGAAACCTAGCTAAACTGGATGAACACAGAAGACTCTCAAAAACTGCAGTGGCCCCATGCTTTTGGCAAATTTGTTCAGGTGGTCAAATTATGTTCCGATGATCCCCAGCTCTCACCCCCATCAGAAGGTACAAGCCCCTTCCACAAAGTGACAGAGCCAGTGCCTAGGCTGGGACGTGATTACCCATTCAATGCCTTCTGCTAGTGCAAGGCTGGGAGTAAATGTCATCAGAGATTTCCTCAGCATGTGCTGGTAGGGAAAGAAGGAGGGAGGGAGGGAGGGAGGGAGAAGAATCACATCAAAATAAATACAGTCAAATTGAACTGAACTGAATCTGAATCTAAGCAAATCATCTTGAATCAAATAGAATAGAAGAGTTGAGTTGCAAGGGACCTACAACAAGGATTGAGTCCAACTGCCTGACCACTGCAAGCCTGACCAAACGTAAAAGAATGTTAATACGGGTGTTGTCCAAATGCCTCTTCAACACTGGCTGGCCACGGGGCATAGGAAGCCTGTTCCAGGGGTTGAGCACCCTCTTGGTAAAGAGAGATTTCCTCATGGCAAGTCCAAGCCTCCCCTGAGGGATGCAGCTTTGAGCCATTCCCACACGTCCTGGCACTGGATCCCAGGGAGAGGAGATCAGCACCTCCCTCTCCACTTCCCCTCCTCAGGAAGCTGTAGAGAGCCATGAGGTCGCCCGCCCCTCAGCCTCCTTCTCGCCAAACTAGACCAACTCCTCAGCTGCTCCCCAGAGGACATGCCTTCCAGCCCCTTCCCCAGCTTTGGTGCCCTCCTCTGGAAGCATTCGGGGACCTTAACGACCTTTTGAAATCGTGGGGCCCAGGTCACGTGACTGCATCCTCCAGAGTTCGGGAATGCAATTACTACAGCTAGAGGTAATTGTTTCGGGATGTGCTACGTCAGCACGCATTTGCCACGTGGGGCCCTTTGCAAGGAGGAAAGCATGGCCTGAAAATGCACTGGCTACCAGTTTGTAAATCAAAACATAGGCTTTAGCTTACTAACGCCGTGTTGTTTGAAAGCCTTGCTCCTTAACGGTCCTGTTCTCTTCTTGTTAAAGCCCTCTGCACAGGGGACACTCCTGACAAGGGAATTCCCCTCTAGCCTCACTCTCTCTGCTGATCCACCACATTCATGTTTGGGCACACGCAAGGACCAGTTGCCTCTTCATACTGAGCTGGTATCAAAATGCTGAGATTCTTTAACTGAATAGACAGATGCTGGCAGCTTTCTGTACTCATTGCACTGGTTTTGCAAACTAATTACCAAGTGTGCGCTAGAAGACTGGTTTTCATAGTTGGTTTAATCAATTTGAAAAAAAACCCCAAACAATGACGTTCCTTTGTATCTGAACAACGTTATCAGTCATTTCACCACAGCAACATTCTCAGGTGGTTTCAGGTGGGCGTATGAAAAAGCAAAACCCTCAGTCCTTCTTGGCAGCTATCTTCCAGGCGTGTAGGGACTCTCAAAGAGAGGCAATTGCCTTTTGGTGTCGGGCAGCCACCTGGCCAGCCAACTCCTTACCCACACCAGCATGATCAGCAATGACCTTCCTCTCCCCTAAATACCTGCAGAATTCATTTCAAAACTCAGCAACGTGTCTTCACACTCCTGGAGAGTAAAGCTTATCCCTATAGACAGCCCAGTCAGCTTTCTCAGTGCCTGGCACTTTCTCCAAGGAAACTTCCAAAATGGAAGCTCAGTTCATGCCAGCTGTGGTTATTTCCTTCCCGAGGAGGCAGGCAGACATCCATTTCTAAAGGGGCTACACTGACACCACCAGCTTCTCACTGACAGCCCACCCACACCATCTGTCCATTGCCCACCTGGCCAGCGGAGGGCTGGATCTACTGGCTATGACTGCATGGAGCTGGACTCCAGCAGGCTACTGATGGGTGAAAGCCTCCCTAACACATCTCTCAGGCTCCACCCTTCAGGCTGTGCTGTCATCAAATGTAGGAAAGGGAGCACTTCGTGGTCAGGAGTTTTCAATTGAGATTGCAGAAAACCATTGCTCGAGAACTGCAGCTTTCCCTGACTACATCATATTCTCAATGTCGTGGCACCCCATGAACCAGAAAATGCTGTATCCTCCTCGTCATCTCTTTCTACAGACCCCATGCTCCATACCAGCTGAAGCTCTGACAGGAGAGACAGCCCCTACCTCAAGAAAGCATGTGTGAAGAACTGCACTGTAGAAATAGGTAACCCAACATCAGGTGGAGCGCCATGAGTCTCTGCTCCAGTCTGGAAACATGGGAGCAGGCCGGTGTTCCTGTAGGCATGAGGAGATCACTGGGGGACTATGAGCCACCCATGTGATACAGGGAAATGCCTTCTCACGTGTCAGGAAAGGTGTTTCCATAGGAAAGGCAAGCATTGTGCAAAGCCCTGGTGAGAACTCACCTGGACCACCATGGACGTTTCTCATTCCTCAGGTTCAAGAGAGAGAAATTCCACCCAGGGTGAAGGCAGACAAAGGCTGAGCAGTTACTGACTGGGGACGTGGAGGGCCTGCAGGGCAGGTGACGACTCAAAGGAGCAAGGCAAAGACTGAAAAGGGCTGCCGTCACTTTCTTGGAAGTGCCACTATTTGGCACCCCTGTAAAAAATTACAAGAATAGTACCTTTGTTCCTCTTTCAGCACTCAAAATACTCAATGCTAAAGAAAAACGATATTTGCCAGGCTTTGAGATCAGATCTGAACATCTTCCCACAAAAGGAGGCAGGGAAATAACTCTCAGAAACATGAAAGTCACCAGACAGCTCTGAAAGTTGTACCCCATGGCTGAAGCGCACTTTGTACCCCATATCGACACGGCCAACTGCACAGCTTGGTTTCAGTGGGAAAAGGGATGAGAGGGTGAGAGCAGCCATGGGCTATTTTTACAGTTTGGAAGAGTCGTTGCTGACCTGGCTGTGTCTTGGGCACGGATCCAAATGCTCTAGGTCTGAAAATGAGCAGCCTTTCCACCAGACCAGTGTAACCTCTGCTGCCTTCTTTTTCAAAGGCTGTGTTATTTCCATGGCGGTCTCTTGGCACCGCCCATCCCACCCTATGG
The DNA here is from genome assembly GCF_963921805.1 of Phalacrocorax carbo. NCBI lineage: Eukaryota > Metazoa > Chordata > Aves > Suliformes > Phalacrocoracidae > Phalacrocorax > Phalacrocorax carbo. The sequence continues at coordinate 103,046,820 of NC_087514.1, read as the reverse complement.
CGCTGGTTACACTTTGGCTTTCCTCCAGGCCGTGGCTGCTGAAATCACCCCCCTTGCACCCCAGGAAAAGGGTTTGTGCCCAGCCAGATCAAGGCCCTTGTCCTCCTCGCTGCCTGACCTCATGGCCGCCAGCTCTGGTGCAGAGACGGGGGAGAGGGGACAGCTAACAGGGGTGGTCTCTGGGCGGCAGGGTTGGTTTCTGCCATGGCCTGAGAGAAGAGTAACAGCGCGAGGTTTGTCCTTGGGAGCCAAGTGGCAGAGGACACATCAGGGACGGCCAGCAGCTGCGCCCAGTGCGTGGCCACCAAGGGCAGGGACGGCCCCCTGGGCCCCCCGGGCACAGGGACTGCCTCGGGGCCAGCACCCCAAAGGCCTTCCTCCAAAGGACGCTGGGCAGATGGGTGGTGGGCGGGGCGGCGCGGGGGCGGCGGGGGGGCGGAGCCTGGTCACACCCATGTCATAGGGCCACCACCCAGCAACGCAGCAGTCACAATGCCCCGGGACAGGATAAAAGGCAGCACCGTCCAGTGCCCGCTGCCAGGGCTGGCCTGGGGGCAGCCTGAAGACATCCGAGAGGAAGTCCTTGAGAAGCCGGCAGAATTACTTGGAGGGGGCTGCGGGAGCAAGACCGGAGGAGGCTGGACGAGGCTGCTGGAGAGGAGAAGAACCAGCGAGAGCTGGAGGCACCTGAGGCTCTCTGGTCTTTTCAGCCGGAGATCTGTGGCTAAAGCAAGGGAACACCTTCTTGAGGAGCACTGCAGAGCTCGCTGTCCTCATCCCCTGCAGAGCCAGTGGCAGCAGCCGTAAGAAATGGGACACGCAGGTGTTGCCAGGGGTCCCCGTGTTTTGGAGCAGGACCCACTGGTGTCCTGCCAGGCACAGAAAGGATTCTTGCCGCCAGGGCTGATCAGGCTGGGGACATCAGGCCACTCTGGGAAGCCCCTGAGATGGCTCCAGGTTGAGGGAGAACAGGCTTGGGCATCTCTTGGGAGGCGTGACCAGCCTGTGGGACGAGGAGGCAGGTCTTGCTCACAGGCTCAGGGAATAGCCGATCGCCAGCTCTGGGGTCAGGAAGGAATTTTCCCCCGGGGCAGATTGGCACCGGTCCCCGGGGGTTTTTTGCCTTCCTCTGCAGCACTGAGCATGACCACTTGTCAGGGCTCCTCTGCCCCATTTTGGCTAGGTTACTGCCTGCTGCTCATGCACCACGAAGACGGCCTCTCGTGCCCTGCAGCTGGGGGGAGGAAGGCTTTTTTTCCCCCACGGTGGGCTAGCAAGTGTCCCCGGGGGTTTTTTGCCTTCCTCTGCAGCACTGAGCACAGCCCCTTGCCAGGGCTCCGTTGGGCCATTTTGGCCAGGTGCCTGCTGCTCCTGCTCCACGAAGGTGGCCCTCGTGCCCCGCATCCGGGGGGAGGAAGCGTTTTAGACTCCCAGGGTGGGCCCCCAGTGTGGCCCCCGGGGGTTGCTTCTTTTCCTCCGTAGCATTGAGCACAGCCCCTTTTCAAGGCTCCTCTGGGCCCTTTTCGCCTGGTTCTTGCCTGCTGCTCTCGTACCTCCAAGGTGCCACTTATGCCCTGGCTCTTCTGGGCTCTCTTTCCCATTGCAAGTTTGTAGTGGGAGCCAGCTCGGCTCTTCCCTCGGCTCCATTTCCCCAGGGGTTCTTGCCTGTGCAAAACAGCCAGCGCTTGGAAGGGCTCCAGGCTTGCTGCCCCATCTGGAGCTGCCACTTTTCGGCTCTCCCTGTGTGCAATAGAAGCGTGGGACAAGCACGAGAGTGCTTTTCATGCATCACTGGCCAAGAAGTACAACGCAGCAAGTTTTGGAAGGCAAAAAGGATGCTTGTTATCAACGTGTGTCCTGCTTTGGAAAATGCCCCACGATACCACACGCTGCTGCTGCTGCTGCTGCTGCTGCTGCTGCTGCTTCTTCCTCTTTTGTGTGTGGTTGGGCCTGGTCCTCGTTCTCCAAGTTCTCACTCTCCAGGAAACAGGGACCACTTGGCATGTATTCCTGCTGCCACTTTCTGCAGCTCTGTCACTTGCCTTTGCAAGGGATCCTGCAAAGGACTTTTTTCCAAGCTAAACTGAAGAATGCATCAGCCTGCTCCCGGCTCCATGGCCGTGTTCGCTTAATGCTTGCGAGCACTGGCTCTGAAATCGATTCAGAAAAATAACTTAAAATGATACAAAATCTAAAAATAACATCCTGCTTCCACTTATAACCTTTCTGATTTGTGTCCTTGAATGTGTTTTTGGAGCTGAAAACGCCCTGACATTTCAGGCAAATAACAGCCTCATTGCTATTTGGCTCCCGGTGAGCACCGGGAATAGAACAGAATAGGATAGAATAGTTATGCTATGTTATGCATGTGGTTCTGCATGACAAGCTGTGACCTAGGCCTGAGGGGTCCATCCAGGAGAGCAGCTCCCTGCAGGGCAGGCCCCAGGCCCATCCGTGAGAGAGGGGCAGAGGCGGTGGTTGGTTGTCCAGACCAACAGACGAGGTGTTGCACACCTGCAACATCGCTCAGGCAGGGACTGAAGGCTCCAGGCGGAGCTGAGACACCACGTCCCCTGGGCCCTTGGCAGGAGACGGTGTGGGCGGGGGTCCCAGGGGAGGCCGGTCCTGCCCGTTGAGGCCCCTGAGCACCCCCAGGACCCTGGCAGAAGTAGACCTGTAGCGCTCCTATGCTCTCCTTTCCTTTAGGCATTTATGGTTGGCCACCCTGGAGAACGCGTTTTGGCCCAGATGGACCTTCACCCTGATGGAGTACTGTTGTTCTCTGACTCTTCTTTTAGCATGTTTTTTCCAAAGGAAACAGCTCAGGCATTTCTAAAAAGGAGTACAAGGAGAAAAAAAAAACAACAAACAAATCCACAGGGGAAAGAACAGGTATTGCTCACATCAAAAAGGATTGCAACCATTTAGTTCCAGAGCACTTCCTGCTTCAGACTGAGGGCTTGGTTTTTGAGCCTCGCTAGCGTCACAGATGTGGGGTTTTGCCATCCCGTGGAAACCTAGCTAAACTGGATGAACACAGAAGACTCTCAAAAACTGCAGTGGCCCCATGCTTTTGGCAAATTTGTTCAGGTGGTCAAATTATGTTCCGATGATCCCCAGCTCTCACCCCCATCAGAAGGTACAAGCCCCTTCCACAAAGTGACAGAGCCAGTGCCTAGGCTGGGACGTGATTACCCATTCAATGCCTTCTGCTAGTGCAAGGCTGGGAGTAAATGTCATCAGAGATTTCCTCAGCATGTGCTGGTAGGGACAGAAGGAGGGAGGGAGGGAGGGAGAAGAATCAAATCAAAATAAATACAGTCAAATTGAACTGAACTGAATCTGAATCTAAGCAAATCATCTTGAATCAAATAGAATAGAAGAGTTGAGTTGCAAGGGACCTACAACAAGGATTGAGTCCAACTGCCTGACCACTGCAAGCCTGACCAAACGTAAAAGAATGTTAATACGGGTGTTGTCCAAATGCCTCTTCAACACTGGCTGGCCACGGGGCATAGGAAGCCTGTTCCAGGGGTTGAGCACCCTCTTGGTAAAGAGAGATTTCCTCATGTCAAGCCCAAGCCTCCCCTGAGGGATGCAGCTTTGAGCCATTCCCACACGTCCTGGCACTGGATCCCAGGGAGAGGAGATCAGCACCTCCCTCTCCACTTCCCCTCCTCAGGAAGCTGTAGAGAGCCATGAGGTCGCCCGCCCCTCAGCCTCCTTCTCGCCAAACTAGACCAACTCCTCAGCTGCTCCCCAGAGGACATGCCTTCCAGCCCCTTCCCCAGCTTTGGTGCCCTCCTCTGGATGCATTCAGGGACCTTAACGACCCTTTGAAATCGTGGGGCCCAGTTCACGTGACTGCATCCTCCAGAGTTCGGGAATGCAATTACTACAGCTAGAGGGAATTGTTTCGGGATGTGCTATGTCAGCACGCATTTGCCACGTGGGGCCCTTTGCAAGGAGGAAATCATGGCCTGAAAATGCACTGGCTACCAGTTTGTAAATCAAAACATAGGCTTTAGCTTACTAACGCCGTGTTGTTTGAAAGCCTTGCTCCTTAACGGTCCTGTTCTCTTCTTGTTAAAGCCCTCTGCACAGGGGACACTCCTGACAAGGGAATTCCCCTCTAGCCTCACTCTCTCTGCTGATCCACCACATTCATGTTTGGGCACACGCAAGGACCAGTTGCCTCTTCATACTGAGCTGGTATCAAAATGCTGAGATTCTTTAACTGAATAGACAGATGCTGGCAGCTTTCTGTACTCATTGCACTGGTTTTGCAAACTAATTACCAAGTGTGCGCTAGAAGACTGGTTTTCATAGTTGGTTTAATCAGTTTGAAAAAAAAACCCAAACAATGACGTTCCTTTGTATCTGAACAACGTTATCAGTCATTTCACCACAGCAACATTCTCAGGTGGTTTCAGGTGGGCGTATAAAAAAGCAAACCCCTCAGTCCTTCTTGGCAGCTATCTTCCAGGCGTGTAGGGACTCTCAAAGAGAGGCCATTGCCTTTTGGTGTCGGGCAGCCACCTGGCCAGCCAACTCCTTACCCACACCAGCATGATCAGCAATGACCTTCCTCTCCCCTAAATACCTGCAGAATTCATTTCAAAACTCAGCAACGTGTCTTCACACTCCTGGAGAGTAAAGCTTATCCCTATAGACAGCCCAGTCAGCTTTCTCAGTGCCTGGCACTTTCTCCAAGGAAACTTCCAAAATGGAAGCTCAGTTCATGCCAGCTGTGGTTATTTCCTTCCCGAGGAGGCAGACATCCATCCATTTCTAAAGGGGCTACACTGACACCACCAGCTTCTCACTGACAGCCCACCCACACCATCTGTCCATTGCCCACCTGGCCAGCGGAGGGCTGGATCTACTGGCTATGACTGCATGGAGCTGGACTCCAGCAGGCTACTGATGGGTGAAAGCCTCCCTAACACATCTCTCAGGCTCCACCCTTCAGGCTTTGCTGTCATCAAATGTAGGAAAGGGAGCACTTTGTGGTCAGGACTTTTCAATTGAGATTGCAGAAAACCATTGCTCGAGAACTACAGCTTTCCCTGACTACATCATATTCTCAATGTCATGGCACCCCATGAACCAGAAAATGCTGTATCCTCCTCGTCATCTCTTTCTACAGACCCCATGCTCCATACCAGCTGAAGCTCTGACAGGAGAGACAGCCCCTACCTCAAGAAAGCATGTGTGAAGAACTGCACTGTAGAAATAGGTAACCCAACATCAGGTGGAGCGCCATGAGTCTCTGCTCCAGTCTGGAAACATGGGAGCAGGCCGGTGTTCCTGTAGGCATGAGGAGATCACTGGGGGACTATGAGCCACCCATGTGATACAGGGAAATGCCTTCTCGCGTGTCAGGAAAGATGTTTCCATAGGAAAGGCAAGCATTGTGCAAAGCCCTGGTGAGAACTCACCTGGACCACCATGGACGTTTCTCATTCCTCAGGTTCAAGAGAGAGAAATTCCACCCAGGGTGAAGGCAGACAAAGGCTGAGCAGTTACTGACTGGGGACGTGGAGGGCCTGCAGGGCAGGTGACGACTCGAAGGAGCAAGGCAAAGACTGAAAAGGGCTGCCGTCACTTTCTTGGAAGTGCCACTATTTGGCACCCCTGTAAAAAATTACAAGAATAGTACCTTTGTTCCTCTTTCAGCACTCAAAATACTCAATGCTAAAGAAAAACGATATTTGCCAGGCTTTGAGATCAGATCTGAACATCTTCCCACAAAAGGAGGCAGGGAAATAACTCTCAGAAACATGAAAGTCACCAGACAGCTCTGAAAGTTGTACCCCATGGCTGAAGCGCACTTTGTACCCCATATCGACACGGCCAACTGCACAGCTTGGTTTCAGTGGGAAAAGGGATGAGAGGGTGAGAGCAGCCATGGGCTATTTTTACAGTTTGGAAGAGTCGTTGCTGACCTGCCTGTGTCTTGGGCACGGATCCAAATGCTCTAGGTCTGAAAATGAGCAGCCTTTCCACCAGACCAGTGTAACCTCTGCTGCCTTCTTTTTCAAAGGCTGTGTTATTTCCATGGCGGTCTCTTGGCACCGCCCATCCCACCCTATGGCGCTGGTTACACTTTGGCTTTCCTCCAGGCCGTGGCTGCTGAAATCACCCCCCTTGTACCCCAGGAAAAGGGTTTGTGCCCAGCCAGATCAAGGCCCTTGTCCTCCTCGCTGCCTGACCTCATGGCCGCCAGCTCTGGTGCAGAGACGGGGGAGAGGGGACAGCTAATAGGGGTGGTCTCTGGGCGGCAGGCTTGGTTTCTGCCATGGCCTGAGAGAAGAGTAACAGCGCGAGGTTTGTCCTTGGGAGCCAAGTGGCAGAGGACACATCAGGGACGGCCAGCAGCTGCGCCCAGTGCGTGGCCACCAAGGGCAGGGACGGCCCCCTGGGCCCCCCGGGCACAGGGACTGCCTCGGGGCCAGCACCCCAAAGGCCTTCCTCCAAAGGACGCTGGGCAGATGGGTGGTGGTGGGCGGGGCGGCGCGGGGGCGGCGGGGGGGCAGAGCCTGGTCACACCCATGTCATAGGGCCACCACCCAGCAACGCAGCAGTCACAATGCCCCGGGACAGGATAAAAGGCAGCACCGTCCAGTGCCCGCTGCCAGGGCTGGCCTGGGGGCAGCCTGAAGACATCCGAGAGGAAGTCCTTGAGAAGCCGGCAGAATTACTTGGAGGGGGCTGCGGGAGCAAGACCGGAGGAGGCTGGACGAGGCTGCTGGAGAGGAGAAGAACCAGCGAGAGCTGGAGGCACCTGAGGCTCTCTGGTCTTTTCAGCCGGAGATCTGTGGCTAAAGCAAGGGAACACCTTCTTGAGGAGCACTGCAGAGCTCGCTGTCCTCATCCCCTGCAGAGCCAGTGGCAGCAGCCGTAAGAAATGGGACACGCAGGTGTTGCCAGGGGTCCCCGTGTTTTGGAGCAGGACCCACTGGTGTCCTGCCAGGCACAGAAAGGATTCTTGCCGCCAGGGCTGATCAGGCTGGGGACATCAGGCCACTCTGGGAAGCCCCTGAGATGGCTCCAGGTTGAGGGAGAACAGGCTTGGGCATCTCTTGGGAGGCGTGACCAGCCTGTGGGACGAGGAGGCAGGTCTTGCTCACAGGCTCAGGGAATAGCCGATCGCCAGCTCTGGGGTCAGGAAGGAATTTTCCCCCGGGGCAGATTGGCACCGGTCCCCGGGGGTTTTTTGCCTTCCTCTGCAGCACTGAGCACGACCACTTGTCAGGGCTCCTCTGCCCCATTTTGGCTAGGTTACTGCCTGCTGCTCATGCACCACGAAGACGGCCTCTCGTGCCCTGCAGCTGGGGGGAGGAAGGCTTTTTTTCCCCCACGGTGGGCTAGCAAGTGTCCCCGGGGGTTTTTGGCCTTCCTCTGCAGCACTGAGTACAGCCCCTTGCCAGGGCTCCGTTGGGCCATTTTGGCCAGGTGCCTGCTGCTCCTGCTCCACGAAGGTGGCCCTCGTGCCCCGCATCCGGGGGGAGGAAGCGTTTTAGACTCCCAGGGTGGGCCCCCAGTGTGGCCCCCGGGGGTTGCTTCTTTTCCTCCGTAGCATTGAGCACAGCCCCTTTTCAAGGCTCCTCTGGGCCCTTTTCGCCTGGTTCTTGCCTGCTGCTCTTGTACCTCCAAGGTGCTACTTCTGCCCTGGCTCTTCTGGGCTCTCTTTCCCATTGCAAGTTTGTAGTGGGAGCCAGCTCGGCTCTTCCCTCGGCTCCATTTCCCCAGGGGTTCTTGCCTGTGCAAAACAGCCAGCGCTTGGAAGGGCTCCAGGCTTGCTGCCCCATCTGGAGCTGCCACTTTTCGGCTCTCCCTGTGTGCAATAGAAGCGTGGGACAAGCACGAGAGTGCTTTTCATGCATCACTGGCCAAGAAGTACAACGCAGCAAGTTTTGGAAGGCAAAAAGGATGCTTGTTATCAACGTGTGTCCTGCTTTGGAAAATGCCCCACGATACCACACGCTGCTGCTGCTGCTGCTGCTGCTGCTGCTTCTACCTCTTTTGTGTGTGGTTGGGCCTGGCCCTCGTTCTCCAAGTTCTCACTCTCCAGGAAACAGGGACCACTTGGCATGTATTCCTGCTGCCGCTTTCTGCAGCTCTGTCACTTGCCTTTGCAAGGGATCCTGCAAAGGACTTTTTTCCAAGCTAAACTGAAGAATGCATCAGCCTGCTCCCGGCTCCATGGCCGTGTTCGCTTAATGCTTGCGAGCACTGGCTCTGAAATCGATTCAGAAAAATAACTTAAAATGATACAAAATCTAAAAATAACATCCTGCTTCCACTTATAACCTTTCTGATTTGTGTCCTTGAATGTGTTTTTGGAGCTGAAAACGCCCTGACATTTCAGGCAAATAACAGCCTCATTGCTATTTGGCTCCCGGTGAGCACCGGGAATAGAACAGAATAGGATAGAATAGTTATGCTATGTTATGCATGTGGTTCTGCATGACAAGCTGTGACCTAGGCCTGAGGGGTCCATCCAGGAGAGCAGCTCCCTGCAGGGCAGGCCCCAGGCCCATCCGTGAGAGAGGGGCAGAGGCGGTGGTTGGTTGTCCAGACCAACAGACGAGGTGTTGCACACCTGCAACATCGCTCAGGCAGGGACTGAAGGCTCCAGGCGGAGCTGAGACACCACGTCCCCTGGGCCCTTGGCAGGAGACGGTGTGGGCGGGGGTCCCAGGGGAGGCCGGTCCTGCCCGTTGAGGCCCCTGAGCACCCCCAGGACCCTGGCAGAAGTAGACCTGTAGCGCTCGTATGCTCTCCTTTCCTTTAGGCATTTATGGTTGGCCACCCTGGAGAACAAGTTTTGGCCCAGATGGACCTTCACCCTGATGGAGTACTGTTGTTCTCTGACTCCTCTTTTAGCATGTTTTTTCCAAAGGAAACAGCTCAGGCATTTCTAAAAAGGACTACAAGGAGAAAAAAAAAAAACAACAAACAAATCCACAGGGGAAAGAACAGGTATTGCTCACATCAAAAAGGTTTGCAACCATTTAGTTCCAGAGCACTTCCTGCTTCAGACTGAGGGCTTGGTTTTTGAGCCTCACTAGCGTCACAGATGTGGGGTTTTGCCATCCCGTGGAAACCTAGCTAAACTGGATGAACACAGAAGACTCTCAAAAACTGCAGTGGCCCCATGCTTTTGGCAAATTTGTTCAGGTGGTCAAATTATGTTCCGATGATCCCCAGCTCTCACCCCCATCAGAAGGTACAAGCCCCTTCCACAAAGTGACAGAGCCAGTGCCTAGGCTGGGACGTGATTACCCATTCAATGCCTTCTGCTAGTGCAAGGCTGGGAGTAAATGTCATCAGAGATTTCCTCAGCATGTGCTGGTAGGGAAAGAAGGAGGGAGGGAGGGAGGGAGGGAGGGAGGGAGGGAGGGAGGGAGGGAGGGAGGGAGGGAGAAGAATCAAATCAAAATAAATACAGTCAAATTGAACTGAACTGAATCTGAATCTAAGCAAATCATCTTGAATCAAATAGAATAGAAGAGTTGAGTTGCAAGGGACCTACAACAAGGATTGAGTCCAACTGCCTGACCACTGCAAGCCTGACCAAACGTAAAAGAATGTTAATACGGGTGTTGTCCAAATGCCTCTTCAACACTGACTGGCCACGGGGCATAGGAAGCCTGTTCCAGGGGTTGAGCACCCTCTTGGTAAAGAGAGATTTCCTCATGTCAAGTCCAAGCCTCCCCTGAGGGATGCAGCTTTGAGCCATTCCCACACGTCCTGGCACTGGATCCCAGGGAGAGGAGATCAGCACCTCCCTCTCCACTTCCCCTCCTCAGGAAGCTGTAGAGAGCCATGAGGTCACCCGCCCCTCAGCCTCCTTCTCGCCAAACTAGACCAACTCCTCAGCTGCTCCCCAGAGGACATGCCTTCCAGCCCCTTCCCCAGCTTTGGTGCCCTCCTCTGGATGCATTCAGGGACCTTAACGACCTTTTGAAATTGTGGCGCCCAGGTCACGTGACTGCATCCTCCAGAGTTCGGGAATGCAATTACTACAGCTAGAGGTAATTGTTTCGGGATGTGCTATGTCAGCACGCATTTGCCACGTGGGGCCCTTTGCAAGGAGGAAAGCATGGCCTGAAAATGCACTGGCTACCAGTTTGTAAATCAAAACATAGGCTTTAGCTTACTAACGCCGTGTTGTTTGAAAGCCTTGCTCCTTAACGGTCCTGTTCTCTTCTTGTTAAAGCCCTCTGCACAGGGGACACTCCTGACAAGGGAATTCCCCTCTAGCCTCACTCTCTCTGCTGATCCACCACATTCATGTTTGGGCACACGCAAGGACCAGTTGCCTCTTCATACTGAGCTGGTATCAAAATGCTGAGATTCTTTAACTGAATAGACAGATGCTGGCAGCTTTCTGTACTCATTGCACTGGTTTTGCAAACTAATTACCAAGTGTGCGCTAGAAGACCGGTTTTCATAGTTGGTTTAATCAATTTGAAAAAAAACCCCAAACAATGGCGTTCCTTTGTATCTGAACAACGTTATCAGTCATTTCACCACAGCAACATTCTCAGGTGGTTTCAGGTGGGCGTATAAAAAAGCAAAACCCTCAGTCCTTCTTGGCAGCTATCTTCCAGGCGTGTAGGGACTCTCAAAGAGAGGCAATTGCCTTTTGGTGTCGGGCAGCCACCTGGCCAGCCAACTCCTTACCCACACCAGCATGATCAGCAATGACCTTCCTCTCCCCTAAATACCTGCAGAATTAATTTCAAAACTCAGCAACGTGTCTTCACACTCCTGGAGAGTAAAGCTTATCCCTATAGACAGCCCAGTCAGCTTTCTCAGTGCCTGGCACTTTCTCCAAGGAAACTTCCAAAATGGAAGCTCAGTTCATGCCAGCTGTGGTTATTTCCTTCCCGAGGAGGCAGGCAGACATCCATTTCTAAAGGGGCTACACTGACACCACCAGCTTCTCACTGACAGCCCACCCACACCATCTGTCCATTGCCCACCTGGCCAGCGGAGGGCTGGATCTACTGGCTATGACTGCATGGAGCTGGACTCCAGCAGGCTACTGATGGGTGAAAGCCTCCCTAACACATCTCTCAGGCTCCACCCTTCAGGCTTTGCTGTCATCAAATGTAGGAAAGGGAGCACTTCGTGGTCAGGACTTTTCAATTGAGATTGCAGAAAACCATTGTTCGAGAACTGCAGCTTTCCCTGACTACATCATATTCTCAATGTCGTGGCACCCCATGAACCAGAAAACGCTGTATCCTCCTCGTCATCTCTTTCTACAGACCCCATGCTCCATACCAGCTGAAGCTCTGACAGGAGAGACAGCCCCTACCTCAAGAAAGCATGTGTGAAGAACTGCACTGTAGAAATAGGTAACCCAATATCAGGTGGAGCGCCATGAGTCTCTGCTCCAGTCTGGAAACATGGGAGCAGGCCGGTGTTCCTGTAGGCATGAGGAGATCACTGGGGGACTATGAGCCACCCATGTGATACAGGGAAATGCCTTCTCGCGTGTCAGGAAAGGTGTTTCCATAGGAAAGGCAAGCATTGTGCAAAGCCCTGGTGAGAACTCACCTGGACCACCATGGACGTTTCTCATTCCTCAGGTTCAAGAGAGAGAAATTCCACCCAGGGTGAAGGCAGACAAAGACTGAGCAGTTGACTGGGGACGTGGAGGGCCTGCAGGGCAGGTGACGACTCGAAGGAGCAAGGCAAAGACTGAAAAGGGCTGCCGTCACTTTCTTGGAAGTGCCACTATTTGGCACCCCTGTAAAAAATTACAAGAATAGTACCTTTGTTCCTCTTTCAGCACTCAAAATACTCAATGCTAAAGAAAAACGATATTTGCCAGGCTTTGAGATCAGATCTGAACATCTTCCCACAAAAGGAGGCAGGGAAATAACTCTCAGAAACATGAAAGTCACCAGACAGCTCTGAAAGTCGTACCCCATGGCTGAAGCGCACTTTGTACCCCATATCGACACGGCCAACTGCACAGCTTGGTTTCAGTGGGAAAAGGGGATGCGAGGGTGAGAGCAGCCATGGGCTATTTTTACAGTTTGGAAGAGTCGTTGCTGACCTGGCTGTGTCTTGGGCACGGATCCAAATGCTCTAGGTCTGAAAATGAGCAGCCTTTCCACCAGACCAGTGTAACCTCTGCTGCCTTCTTTTTCAAAGGCTGTGTTATTTCCATGGCGGTCTCTTGGCACCGCCCATCCCACCCTATGGCGCTGGTTACACTTTGGCTTTCCTCCAGGCCGTGGCTGCTGAAATCACCCCCCTTGCACCCCAGGAAAAGGGTTTGTGCCCAGCCAGATCAAGGCCCTTGTCCTCCTCGCTGCCTGACCTCATGGCCGCCAGCTCTGGTGCAGAGACGGGGGAGAGGGGACAGCTAATAGGGGTGGTCTCTGAGCGGCAGGCTTGGTTTCTGCCATGGCCTGAGAGAAGAGTAACAGCGTGAGGTTTGTCCTTGGGAGCCAAGTGGCAGAGGACACATCAGGGACGGCCAGCAGCTGCGCCCAGTGCGTGGCCACCAAGGGCAGGGACGGCCCCCTGGGCCCCCCGGGCACAGGGACTGCCTCGGGGCCAGCACCCCAAAGGCCTTCCTCCAAAGGACGCTGGGCAGATGGGTGGTGGGCGGGGCGGCGCGGGGGCGGTGGGGGGGCGGAGCCTGGTCACACCCATGTCATAGGGCCACCACCCAGCAACGCAGCAGTCACAATGCCCCGGGACAGGATAAAAGGCAGCACCGTCCAGTGCCCGCTGCCAGGGCTGGCCTGGGGGCAGCCTGAAGACATCCGAGAGGAAGTCCTTGAGAAGCCGGCAGAATTACTTGGAGGGGGCTGCGGGAGCAAGACCGGAGGAGGCTGGACGAGGCTGCTGGAGAGGAGAAGAACCAGCGAGAGCTGGAGGCACCTGAGGCTCTCTGGTCTTTTCAGCCGGAGATCTGTGGCTAAAGCAAGGGAACACCTTCTTGAGGAGCACTGCAGAGCTCGCTGTCCTCATCCCCTGCAGAGCCAGTGGCAGCAGCCGTAAGAAATGGGACACGCAGGTGTTGCCAGGGGTCCCCGTGTTTTGGAGCAGGACCCACTGGTGTCCTGCCAGGCACAGAAAGGATTCTTGCCGCCAGGGCTGATCAGGCTGGGGACATCAGGCCACTCTGGGAAGCCCCTGAGATGGCTCCAGGTTGAGGGAGAACAGGCTTGGGCATCTCCTGGGAGGCGTGACCAGCCTGTGGGACGAGGAGGCAGGTCTTGCTCACAGGCTCAGGGAATAGCCGATCGCCAGCTCTGGGGTCAGGAAGGAATTTTCCCCCGGGGCAGATTGGCACCGGTCCCCGGGGGTTTTTTGCCTTCCTCTGCAGCACTGAGCATGACCACTTGTCAGGGCTCCTCTGCCCCATTTTGGCTAGGTTACTGCCTGCTGCTCATGCACCACGAAGACGGCCTCTCGTGCCCTGCAGCTGGGGGGAGGAAGGCTTTTTTTCCCCCACGGTGGGCTAGCAAGTGTCCCCGGGGGTTTTTTGCCTTCCTCTGCAGCACTGAGCACAGCCCCTTGCCAGGGCTCCGTTGGGCCATTTTGGCCAGGTGCCTGCTGCTCCTGCTCCACGAAGGTGGCCCTCGTGCCCCGCATCCGGGGGGAGGAAGCGTTTTAGACTCCCAGGGTGGGCCCCCAGTGTGGCCCCCGGGGGTTGCTTCTTTTCCTCCGTAGCATTGAGCACAGCCCCTTTTCAAGGCTCCTCTGGGCCCTTTTCGCCTGGTTCTTGCCTGCTGCTCTCGTACCTCCAAGGTGCTACTTCTGCCCTGGCTCTTCTGGGCTCTCTTTCCCATTGCAAGTTTGTAGTGGGAGCCAGCTCGGCTCTTCCCTCGGCTCCATTTCCCCAGGGGTTCTTGCCTGTGCAAAACAGCCAGCGCTTGGAAGGGCTCCAGGCTTGCTGCCCCATCTGGAGCTGCCACTTTTCGGCTCTCCCTGTGTGCAATAGAAGCGTGGGACAAGCACGAGAGTGCTTTTCATGCATCACTGGCCAAGAAGTACAACGCAGCAAGTTTTGGAAGGCAAAAAGGATGCTTGTTATCAACGTGTGTCCTGCTTTGGAAAATGCCCCACGATACCACACGCTGCTGCTGCTGCTGCTGCTGCTGCTGCTGCTGCTGCTGCTTCTTCCTCTTTTGTGTGTGGTTGGGCCTGGCCCTCGTTCTCCAAGTTCTCACTCTCCAGGAAACAGGGACCGCTTGGCATGTATTCCTGCTGCCACTTTCTGCAGCTCTGTCACTTGCCTTTGCAAGGGATCCTGCAAAGGACTTTTTTCCAAGCTAAACTGAAGAATGCATCAGCCTGCTCCCGGCTCCATGGCCGTGTTCGCTTAATGCTTGCGAGCACTGGCTCTGAAATCGATTCAGAAAAATAACTTAAAATGATACAAAATCTAAAAATAACATCCTGCTTCCACTTATAACCTTTCTGATTTGTGTCCTTGAATGTGTTTTTGGAGCTGAAAACGCCCTGACATTTCAGGCAAAGAACAGCCTCATTGCTATTTGGCTCCCGGTGAGCACCGGGAATAGAACAGAATAGGATAGAATAGTTATGCTATGTTATGCATGTGGTTCTGCATGACAAGCTGTGACCTAGGCCTGAGGGGTCCATCCAGGAGAGCAGCTCCCTGCAGGGCAGGCCCCAGGCCCATCCGTGAGAGAGGGGCAGAGGCGGTGGTTGGTTGTCCAGACCAACAGACGAGGTGTTGCACACCTGCAACATCGCTCAGGCAGGGACTGAAGGCTCCAGGCGGAGCTGAGACACCACGTCCCCTGGGCCCTTGGCAGGAGACGGTGTGGGCGGGGGTCCCAGGGGAGGCCGGTCCTGCCCGTTGAGGCCCCTGAGCACCCCCAGGACCCTGGCAGAAGTAGACCTGTAGCGCTCCTATGCTCTCCTTTCCTTTAGGCATTTATGGTTGGCCACCCTGGAGAACGCGTTTTGGCCCAGATGGACCTTCACCCTGATGGAGTACTGTTGTTCTCTGACTCTTCTTTTAGCATGTTTTTTCCAAAGGAAACAGCTCAGGCATTTCTAAAAAGGAGTACAAGGAGAAAAAATAAAACAACAAACAAATCCACAGGGGAAAGAACAGGTATTGCTCACATCAAAAAGGATTGCAACCATTTAGTTCCAGAGCACTTCCTGCTTCAGACGGAGGGCTTGGTTTTTGAGCCTCGCTAGCGTCACAGATGTGGGGTTTTGCCATCCCGTGGAAACCTAGCTAAACTGGATGAACACAGAAGACTCTCAAAAACTGCAGTGGCCCCATGCTTTTGGCAAATTTGTTCAGGTGGTCAAATTATGTTCCGATGATCCCCAGCTCTCACCCCCATCAGAAGGTACAAGCCCCTTCCACAAAGTGACAGAGCCAGTGCCTAGGCTGGGACGTGATTACCCATTCAATGCCTTCTGCTAGTGCAAGGCTGGGAGTAAATGTCATCAGAGATTTCCTCAGCATGTGCTGGTAGGGACAGAAGGAGGGAGGGAGGGAGGGAGGGAGGGAGAAGAATCAAATCAAAATAAATACAGTCAAATTGAACTGAACTGAATCTGAATCTAAGCAAATCATCTTGAATCAAATAGAATAGAAGAGTTGAGTTGCAAGGGACCTACAACAAGGATTGAGTCCAACTGCCTGACCACTGCAAGCCTGACCAAACGTAAAAGAATGTTAATACGGGTGTTGTCCAAATGCCTCTTCAACACTGGCTGGCCACGGGGCATAGGAAGCCTGTTCCAGGGGTTGAGCACCCTCTTGGTAAAGAGAGATTTCCTCATGGCAAGTCCAAGCCTCCCCTGAGGGATGCAGCTTTGAGCCATTCCCACACGTCCTGGCACTGGATCCCAGGGAGAGGAGATCAGCACCTCCCTCTCCACTTCCCCTCCTCAGGAAGCTGTAGAGAGCCATGAGGTCGCCCGCCCCTCAGCCTCCTTCTCTCCAAACTAGACAAACTCCTCAGCTGCTCCCCAGAGGACATGCCTTCCAGCCCCTTCCCCAGCTTTGGTGCCCTCCTCTGGATGCATTCAGGGACCTTAAAGACCCTTTGAAATTGTGGGGCCCAGGTCACGTGACTGCATCCTCCAGAGTTCGGGAATGCAATTACTACAGCTAGAGGGAATTGTTTCGGGATGTGCTATGTCAGCACGCATTTGCCACGTGGGGCCCTTTGCAAGGAGGAAAGCATGGCCTGAAAATGCAATTGGCTACCAGTTTGTAAATCAAAACATAGGCTTTAGCTTACTAACGCCGTGTTGTTTGAAAGCCTTGCTCCTTAACGGTCCTGTTCTCTTCTTGTTAAAGCCCTCTGCACAGGGGACACTCCTGACAAGGGAATTCCCCTCTAGCCTCACTCTCTCTGATGATCCACCACATTCATGTTTGGGCACATGCAAGGACCAGTTGCCTCTTCATACTGAGCTGGTATCAAAATGCTGAGATTCTTTAACTGAATAGACAGATGCTGGCAGCTTTCGGTACTCATTGCACTGGTTTTGCAAACTAATTACCAAGTGTGCGCTAGAAGACCGGTTTTCATAGTTGGTTTAATCAATTTGAAAAAAAACCCCAAACAATGGCGTTCCTTTGTATCTGAACAACGTTATCAGTCGTTTCACCACAGCAACATTCTCAGGTGGTTTCAGGTGGGCGTATAAAAAAGCAAAACCCTCAGTCCTTCTTGGCAGCTATCTTCCAGGCGTGTAGGGACTCTCAAAGAGAGGCAATTGCCTTTTGGTGTCGGGCAGCCACCTGGCCAGCCAACTCCTTACCCACACCAGCATGATCAGCAATGACCTTCCTCTCCCCTAAATACCTGCAGAATTCATTTCAAAACTCAGCAACGTGTCTTCACACTCCTGGAGAGTAAAGCTTATCCCTATAGACAGCCCAGTCAGCTTTCTCAGTGCCTGGCACTTTCTCCAAGGAAACTTCCAAAATGGAAGCTCAGTTCATGCCAGCTGTGGTTATTTCCTTCCCGAGGAGGCAGACATCCATCCATTTCTAAAGGGGCTACACTGACACCACCAGCTTCTCACTGACAGCCCACCCACACCATCTGTCCATTGCCCACCTGGCCAGCGGAGGGCTGGATCTACTGGCTATGACTGCATGGAGCTGGACTCCAGCAGGCTACTGATGGGTGAAAGCCTCCCTAACACATCTCTCAGGCTCCACCCTTCAGGCTTTGCTGTCATCAAATGTAGGAAAGGGAGCACTTCGTGGTCAGGACTTTTCAACTGAGATTGCAGAAAACCATTGCTCGAGAACTGCAGCTTTCCCTGACTACATCATATTCTCAATGTCGTGGCACCCCATGAACCAGAAAATGCTGTATCCTCCTCGTCATCTCTTTCTACAGACCCCATGCTCCATACCAGCTGAAGCTCTGACAGGAGAGACAGCCCCTACCTCCAGAAAGCATGTGTGAAGAACTGCACTGTAGAAATAGGTAACCCAACATCAGGTGGAGCGCCATGAGTCTCTGCTCCAGTCTGGAAACATGGGAGCAGGCCGGTGTTCCTGTAGGCATGAGGAGATCACTGGGGGACTATGAGCCACCCATGTGATACAGGGAAATGCCTTCTCGCGTGTCAGGAAAGATGTTTCCATAGGAAAGGCAAGCATTGTGCAAAGCCCTGGTGAGAACTCACCTGGACCACCATGGACGTTTCTCATTCCTCAGGTTCAAGAGAGAGAAATTCCACCCAGGGTGAAGGCGGACAAAGGCTGAGCAGTTGACTGGGGACGTGGAGGGCCTGCAGGGCAGGTGACGACTCGAAGGAGCAAGGCAAAGACTGAAAAGGGCTGCCGTCACTTTCTTGGAAGTGCCACTATTTGGCACCCCTGTAAAAAATTACAAGAATAGTACCTTTGTTCCTCTTTCAGCACTCAAAATACTCAATGCTAAAGAAAAACGATATTTGCCAGGCTTTTAGATCAGGTCTGAACATCTTCCCACAAAAGGAGGCAGGGAAATAACTCTCAGAAACATGAAAGTCACCAGACAGCTCTGAAAGTTGTACCCCATGGCTGAAGCGCACTTTGTACCCCATATCGACACGGCCAACTGCACAGCTTGGTTTCAGTGGGAAAAGGGGATGTGAGGGTGAGAGCAGCCATGGGCTATTTTTACAGTTTGGAAGAGTCGTTGCTGACCTGGCTGTGTCTTGGGCACGGATCCAAATGCTCTAGGTCTGAAAATGAGCAGCCTTTCCACCAGACCAGTGTAACCTCTGCTGCCTTCTTTTTCAAAGGCTGTGTTATTTCCATGGCGGTCTCTTGGCACCGCCCATCCCACCCTATGGCGCTGGTTACACTTTGGCTTTCCTCCAGGCCGTGGCTGCTGAAATCACCCCCCTTGCACCCCAGGAAAAGGGTTTGTGCCCAGCCAGATCAAGGCCCTTGTCCTCCTCGCTGCCTGACCTCATGGCCGCCAGCTCTGGTGCAGAGACGGGGGAGAGGGGACAGCTAATAGGGGTGGTCTCTGGGCGGCAGGCTTGGTTTCTGCCATGGCCTGAGAGAAGAGTAACAGCGCGAGGTTTGTCCTTGGGAGCCAAGTGGCAGAGGACACATCAGGGACGGCCAGCAGCTGCGCCCAGTGCGTGGCCACCAAGGGCAGGGACGGCCCCCTGGGCCCCCCGGGCACAGGGACTGCCTCGGGGCCAGCACCCCAAAGGCCTTCCTCCAAAGGACGCTGGGCAGATGGGTGGTGGGCGGGGCGGCGTGGGGGCGGCGGGGGGGCGGAGCCTGGTCACACCCATGTCATAGGGCCACCACCCAGCAACGCAGCAGTCACAATGCCCCGGGACAGGATAAAAGGCAGCACCGTCCAGTGCCCGCTGCCAGGGCTGGCCTGGGGGCAGCCTGAAGACATCCGAGAGGAAGTCCTTGAGAAGCCGGCAGAATTACTTGGAGGGGGCTGCGGGAGCAAGACCGGAGGAGGCTGGACGAGGCTGCTGGAGAGGAGAAGAACCAGCGAGAGCTGGAGGCACCTGAGGCTCTCTGGTCTTTTCAGCCGGAGATCTGTGGCTAAAGCAAGGGAACACCTTCTTGAGGAGCACTGCAGAGCTCGCTGTCCTCATCCCCTGCAGAGCCAGTGGCAGCAGCCGTAAGAAATGGGACACGCAGGTGTTGCCAGGGGTCCCCGTGTTTTGGAGCAGGACCCACTGGTGTCCTGCCAGGCACAGAAAGGATTCTTGCCGCCAGGGCTGATCAGGCTGGGGACATCAGGCCACTCTGGGAAGCCCCTGAGATGGCTCCAGGTTGAGGGAGAACAGGCTTGGGCATCTCCTGGGAGGCGTGACCAGCCTGTGGGACGAGGAGGCAGGTCTTGCTCACAGGCTCAGGGAATAGCCGATCGCCAGCTCTGGGGTCAGGAAGGAATTTTCCCCCGGGGCAGATTGGCACCGGTCCCCGGGGGTTTTTTGCCTTCCTCTGCAGCACTGAGCATGACCACTTGTCAGGGCTCCTCTGCCCCATTTTGGCTAGGTTACTGCCTGCTGCTCATGCACCACGAAGACGGCCTCTCGTGCCCTGCAGCTGGGGGGAGGAAGGCTTTTTTTCCCCCACGGTGGGCTAGCAAGTGTCCCCGGGGGTTTTTTGCCTTCCTCTGCAGCACTGAGCACAGCCCCTTGCCAGGGCTCCGTTGGGCCATTTTGGCCAGGTGCCTGCTGCTCCTGCTCCACGAAGGTGGCCCTCGTGCCCCGCATCCGGGGGGAGGAAGCGTTTTAGACTCCCAGGGTGGGCCCCCAGTGTGGCCCCCGGGGGTTGCTTCTTTTCCTCCGTAGCATTGAGCACAGCCCCTTTTCAAGGCTCCTCTGGGCCCTTTTCGCCTGGTTCTTGCCTGCTGCTCTCGTACCTCCAAGGTGCTACTTCTGCCCTGGCTCTTCTGGGCTCTCTTTCCCATTGCAAGTTTGTAGTGGGAGCCAGCTCGGCTCTTCCCTCGGCTCCATTTCCCCAGGGGTTCTTGCCTGTGCAAAACAGCCAGCGCTTGGAAGGGCTCCAGGCTTGCTGCCCCATCTGGAGCTGCCACTTTTCGGCTCTCCCTGTGTGCAATAGAAGCGTGGGACAAGCACGAGAGTGCTTTTCATGCATCACTGGCCAAGAAGTACAACGCAGCAAGTTTTGGAAGGCAAAAAGGATGCTTGTTATCAACGTGTGTCCTGCTTTGGAAAATGCCCCACGATACCACACGCTGCTGCTGCTGCTGCTGCTGCTGCTGCTGCTGCTGCTGCTTCTTCCTCTTTTGTGTGTGGTTGGGCCTGGCCCTCGTTCTCCAAGTTCTCACTCTCCAGGAAACAGGGACCGCTTGGCATGTATTCCTGCTGCCACTTTCTGCAGCTCTGTCACTTGCCTTTGCAAGGGATCCTGCAAAGGACTTTTTTCCAAGCTAAACTGAAGAATGCATCAGCCTGCTCCCGGCTCCATGGCCGTGTTCGCTTAATGCTTGCGAGCACTGGCTCTGAAATCGATTCAGAAAAATAACTTAAAATGATACAAAATCTAAAAATAACATCCTGCTTCCACTTATAACCTTTCTGATTTGTGTCCTTGAATGTGTTTTTGGAGCTGAAAACGCCCTGACATTTCAGGCAAAGAACAGCCTCATTGCTATTTGGCTCCCGGTGAGCACCGGGAATAGAACAGAATAGGATAGAATAGTTATGCTATGTTATGCATGTGGTTCTGCATGACAAGCTGTGACCTAGGCCTGAGGGGTCCATCCAGGAGAGCAGCTCCCTGCAGGGCAGGCCCCAGGCCCATCCGTGAGAGAGGGGCAGAGGCGGTGGTTGGTTGTCCAGACCAACAGACGAGGTGTTGCACACCTGCAACATCGCTCAGGCAGGGACTGAAGGCTCCAGGCGGAGCTGAGACACCACGTCCCCTGGGCCCTTGGCAGGAGACGGTGTGGGCGGGGGTCCCAGGGGAGGCCGGTCCTGCCCGTTGAGGCCCCTGAGCACCCCCAGGACCCTGGCAGAAGTAGACCTGTAGCGCTCGTATGCTCTCCTTTCCTTTAGGCATTTATGGTTGGCCACCCTGGAGAACGCGTTTTGGCCCAGATGGACCTTCACCCTGATGGAGTACTGTTGTTCTCTGACTCTTCTTTTAGCATGTTTTTTCCAAAGGAAACAGCTCAGGCATTTCTAAAAAGGAGTACAAGGAGAAAAAATAAAACAACAAACAAATCCACAGGGGAAAGAACAGGTATTGCTCACATCAAAAAGGATTGCAACCATTTAGTTCCAGAGCACTTCCTGCTTCAGACGGAGGGCTTGGTTTTTGAGCCTCGCTAGCGTCACAGATGTGGGGTTTTGCCATCCCGTGGAAACCTAGCTAAACTGGATGAACACAGAAGACTCTCAAAAACTGCAGTGGCCCCATGCTTTTGGCAAATTTGTTCAGGTGGTCAAATTATGTTCCGATGATCCCCAGCTCTCACCCCCATCAGAAGGTACAAGCCCCTTCCACAAAGTGACAGAGCCAGTGCCTAGGCTGGGACGTGATTACCCATTCAATGCCTTCTGCTAGTGCAAGGCTGGGAGTAAATGTCATCAGAGATTTCCTCAGCATGTGCTGGTAGGGACAGAAGGAGGGAGGGAGGGAGGGAGGGAGGGAGAAGAATCAAATCAAAATAAATACAGTCAAATTGAACTGAACTGAATCTGAATCTAAGCAAATCATCTTGAATCAAATAGAATAGAAGAGTTGAGTTGCAAGGGACCTACAACAAGGATTGAGTCCAACTGCCTGACCACTGCAAGCCTGACCAAACGTAAAAGAATGTTAATACGGGTGTTGTCCAAATGCCTCTTCAACACTGACTGGCCACGGGGCATAGGAAGCCTGTTCCAGGGGTTGAGCACCCTCTTGGTAAAGAGAGATTTCCTCATGGCAAGTCCAAGCCTCCCCTGAGGGATGCAGCTTTGAGCCATTCCCACACGTCCTGGCACTGGATCCCAGGGAGAGGAGATCAGCACCTCCCTCTCCACTTCCCCTCCTCAGGAAGCTGTAGAGAGCCATGAGGTCGCCCGCCCCTCAGCCTCCTTCTCTCCAAACTAGACAAACTCCTCAGCTGCTCCCCAGAGGACATGCCTTCCAGCCCCTTCCCCAGCTTTGGTGCCCTCCTCTGGATGCATTCAGGGACCTTAAAGACCCTTTGAAATTGTGGGGCCCAGGTCACGTGACTGCATCCTCCAGAGTTCGGGAATGCAATTACTACAGCTAGAGGGAATTGTTTCGGGATGTGCTATGTCAGCACGCATTTGCCACGTGGGGCCCTTTGCAAGGAGGAAAGCATGGCCTGAAAATGCAATTGGCTACCAGTTTGTAAATCAAAACATAGGCTTTAGCTTACTAACGCCGTGTTGTTTGAAAGCCTTGCTCCTTAACGGTCCTGTTCTCTTCTTGTTAAAGCCCTCTGCACAGGGGACACTCCTGACAAGGGAATTCCCCTCTAGCCTCACTCTCTCTGATGATCCACCACATTCATGTTTGGGCACATGCAAGGACCAGTTGCCTCTTCATACTGAGCTGGTATCAAAATGCTGAGATTCTTTAACTGAATAGACAGATGCTGGCAGCTTTCGGTACTCATTGCACTGGTTTTGCAAACTAATTACCAAGTGTGCGCTAGAAGACCGGTTTTCATAGTTGGTTTAATCAATTTGAAAAAAAACCCCAAACAATGGCGTTCCTTTGTATCTGAACAACGTTATCAGTCGTTTCACCACAGCAACATTCTCAGGTGGTTTCAGGTGGGCGTATAAAAAAGCAAAACCCTCAGTCCTTCTTGGCAGCTATCTTCCAGGCGTGTAGGGACTCTCAAAGAGAGGCAATTGCCTTTTGGTGTCGGGCAGCCACCTGGCCAGCCAACTCCTTACCCACACCAGCATGATCAGCAATGACCTTCCTCTCCCCTAAATACCTGCAGAATTCATTTCAAAACTCAGCAACGTGTCTTCACACTCCTGGAGAGTAAAGCTTATCCCTATAGACAGCCCAGTCAGCTTTCTCAGTGCCTGGCACTTTCTCCAAGGAAACTTCCAAAATGGAAGCTCAGTTCATGCCAGCTGTGGTTATTTCCTTCCCGAGGAGGCAGACATCCATCCATTTCTAAAGGGGCTACACTGACACCACCAGCTTCTCACTGACAGCCCACCCACACCATCTGTCCATTGCCCACCTGGCCAGCGGAGGGCTGGATCTACTGGCTATGACTGCATGGAGCTGGACTCCAGCAGGCTACTGATGGGTGAAAGCCTCCCTAACACATCTCTCAGGCTCCACCCTTCAGGCTTTGCTGTCATCAAATGTAGGAAAGGGAGCACTTCGTGGTCAGGACTTTTCAACTGAGATTGCAGAAAACCATTGCTCGAGAACTGCAGCTTTCCCTGACTACATCATATTCTCAATGTCGTGGCACCCCATGAACCAGAAAATGCTGTATCCTCCTCGTCATCTCTTTCTACAGACCCCATGCTCCATACCAGCTGAAGCTCTGACAGGAGAGACAGCCCCTACCTCCAGAAAGCATGTGTGAAGAACTGCACTGTAGAAATAGGTAACCCAACATCAGGTGGAGCGCCATGAGTCTCTGCTCCAGTCTGGAAACATGGGAGCAGGCCGGTGTTCCTGTAGGCATGAGGAGATCACTGGGGGACTATGAGCCACCCATGTGATACAGGGAAATGCCTTCTCGCGTGTCAGGAAAGATGTTTCCATAGGAAAGGCAAGCATTGTGCAAAGCCCTGGTGAGAACTCACCTGGACCACCATGGACGTTTCTCATTCCTCAGGTTCAAGAGAGAGAAATTCCACCCAGGGTGAAGGCGGACAAAGGCTGAGCAGTTGACTGGGGACGTGGAGGGCCTGCAGGGCAGGTGACGACTCGAAGGAGCAAGGCAAAGACTGAAAAGGGCTGCCGTCACTTTCTTGGAAGTGCCACTATTTGGCACCCCTGTAAAAAATTACAAGAATAGTACCTTTGTTCCTCTTTCAGCACTCAAAATACTCAATGCTAAAGAAAAACGATATTTGCCAGGCTTTTAGATCAGGTCTGAACATCTTTCCACAAAAGGAGGCAGGGAAATAACTCTCAGAAACATGAAAGTCACCAGACAGCTCTGAAAGTTGTACCCCATGGCTGAAGCGCACTTTGTACCCCATATCGACACGGCCAACTGCACAGCTTGGTTTCAGTGGGAAAAGGGGATGTGAGGGTGAGAGCAGCCATGGGCTATTTTTACAGTTTGGAAGAGTCGTTGCTGACCTGGCTGTGTCTTGGGCACGGATCCAAATGCTCTAGGTCTGAAAATGAGCAGCCTTTCCACCAGACCAGTGTAACCTCTGCTGCCTTCTTTTTCAAAGGCTGTGTTATTTCCATGGCGGTCTCTTGGCACCGCCCATCCCACCCTATGGCGCTGGTTACACTTTGGCTTTCCTCCAGGCCGTGGCTGCTGAAATCACCCCCCTTGCACCCCAGGAAAAGGGTTTGTGCCCAGCCAGATCAAGGCCCTTGTCCTCCTCGCTGCCTGACCTCATGGCCGCCAGCTCTGGTGCAGAGACAGGGGAGAGGGGAGAGCTAATAGGGGTGGTCTCTGGGCGGCAGGCTTGGTTTCTGCCATGGCCTGAGAGAAGAGTAACAGCGCGAGGTTTGTCCTTGGGAGCCAAGTGGCAGAGGACACATCAGGGACGGCCAGCAGCTGCGCCCAGTGCGTGGCCACCAAGGGCAGGGACGGCCCCCTGGGCCCCCCGGGCACAGGGACTGCCTCGGGGCCAGCACCCCAAAGGCCTTCCTCCAAAGGACGCTGGGCAGATGGGTGGTGGGCGGGGCGGCGTGGGGGCGGCGGGGGGGCGGAGCCTGGTCACACCCATGTCATAGGGCCACCACCCAGCAACGCAGCAGTCACAATGCCCCGGGACAGGATAAAAGGCAGCACCGTCCAGTGCCCGCTGCCAGGGCTGGCCTGGGGGCAGCCTGAAGACATCCGAGAGGAAGTCCTTGAGAAGCCGGCAGAATTACTTGGAGGGGGCTGCGGGAGCAAGACCGGAGGAGGCTGGACGAGGCTGCTGGAGAGGAGAAGAACCAGCGAGAGCTGGAGGCACCTGAGGCTCTCTGGTCTTTTCAGCCGGAGATCTGTGGCTAAAGCAAGGGAACACCTTCTTGAGGAGCACTGCAGAGCTCGCTGTCCTCATCCCCTGCAGAGCCAGTGGCAGCAGCCGTAAGAAATGGGACACGCAGGTGTTGCCAGGGGTCCCCGTGTTTTGGAGCAGGACCCACTGGTGTCCTGCCAGGCACAGAAAGGATTCTTGCCGCCAGGGCTGATCAGGCTGGGGACATCAGGCCACTCTGGGAAGCCCCTGAGATGGCTCCAGGTTGAGGGAGAACAGGCTTGGGCATCTCCTGGGAGGCGTGACCAGCCTGTGGGACGAGGAGGCAGGTCTTGCTCACAGGCTCAGGGAATAGCCGATCGCCAGCTCTGGGGTCAGGAAGGAATTTTCCCCCGGGGCAGATTGGCACCGGTCCCCGGGGGTTTTTTGCCTTCCTCTGCAGCACTGAGCATGACCACTTGTCAGGGCTCCTCTGCCCCATTTTGGCTAGGTTACTGCCTGCTGCTCATGCACCACGAAGACGGCCTCTCGTGCCCTGCAGCTGGGGGGAGGAAGGCTTTTTTTCCCCCACGGTGGGCTAGCAAGTGTCCCCGGGGGTTTTTGGCCTTCCTCTGCAGCACTGAGCACAGCCCCTTGCCAGGGCTCCGTTGGGCCATTTTGGCCAGGTGCCTGCTGCTCCTGCTCCACGAAGGTGGCCCTCGTGCCCCGCATCCGGGGGGAGGAAGCGTTTTAGACTCCCAGGGTGGGCCCCCAGTGTGGCCCCCGGGGGTTGCTTCTTTTCCTCCGTAGCATTGAGCACAGCCCCTTTTCAAGGCTCCTCTGGGCCCTTTTCGCCTGGTTCTTGCCTGCTGCTCTCGTACCTCCAAGGTGCTACTTCTGCCCTGGCTCTTCTGGGCTCTCTTTCCCATTGCAAGTTTGTAGTGGGAGCCAGCTCGGCTCTTCCCTCGGCTCCATTTCCCCAGGGGTTCTTGCCTGTGCAAAACAGCCAGCGCTTGGAAGGGCTCCAGGCTTGCTGCCCCATCTGGAGCTGCCACTTTTCGGCTCTCCCTGTGTGCAATAGAAGCGTGGGACAAGCACGAGAGTGCTTTTCATGCATCACTGGCCAAGAAGTACAACGCAGCAAGTTTTGGAAGGCAAAAAGGATGCTTGTTATCAACGTGTGTCCTGCTTTGGAAAATGCCCCACGATACCACACGCTGCTGCTGCTGCTGCTGCTGCTGCTGCTGCTGCTGCTGCTTCTTCCTCTTTTGTGTGTGGTTGGGCCTGGCCCTCGTTCTCCAAGTTCTCACTCTCCAGGAAACAGGGACCGCTTGGCATGTATTCCTGCTGCCACTTTCTGCAGCTCTGTCACTTGCCTTTGCAAGGGATCCTGCAAAGGACTTTTTTCCAAGCTAAACTGAAGAATGCATCAGCCTGCTCCCGGCTCCATGGCCGTGTTCGCTTAATGCTTGCGAGCACTGGCTCTGAAATCGATTCAGAAAAATAACTTAAAATGATACAAAATCTAAAAATAACATCCTGCTTCCACTTATAACCTTTCTGATTTGTGTCCTTGAATGTGTTTTTGGAGCTGAAAACGCCCTGACATTTCAGGCAAAGAACAGCCTCATTGCTATTTGGCTCCCGGTGAGCACCGGGAATAGAACAGAATAGGATAGAATAGTTATGCTATGTTATGCATGTGGTTCTGCATGACAAGCTGTGACCTAGGCCTGAGGGGTCCATCCAGGAGAGCAGCTCCCTGCAGGGCAGGCCCCAGGCCCATCCGTGAGAGAGGGGCAGAGGCGGTGGTTGGTTGTCCAGACCAACAGACGAGGTGTTGCACACCTGCAACATCGCTCAGGCAGGGACTGAAGGCTCCAGGCGGAGCTGAGACACCACGTCCCCTGGGCCCTTGGCAGGAGACGGTGTGGGCGGGGGTCCCAGGGGAGGCCGGTCCTGCCCGTTGAGGCCCCTGAGCACCCCCAGGACCCTGGCAGAAGTAGACCTGTAGCGCTCCTATGCTCTCCTTTCCTTTAGGCATTTATGGTTGGCCACCCTGGAGAACGCGTTTTGGCCCAGATGGACCTTCACCCTGATGGAGTACTGTTGTTCTCTGACTCTTCTTTTAGCATGTTTTTTCCAAAGGAAACAGCTCAGGCATTTCTAAAAAGGACTACAAGGAGAAAAAAAAATACAACAAACAAATCCACAGGGGAAAGAACAGGTATTGCTCACATCAAAAAGGATTGCAACCATTTAGTTCCAGAGCACTTCCTGCTTCAGACTGAGGGCTTGGTTTTTGAGCCTCACTAGCGTCACAGATGTGGGGTTTTGCCATCCCGTGGAAACCTAGCTAAACTGGATGAACACAGAAGACTCTCAAAAACTGCAGTGGCCCCATGCTTTTGGCAAATTTGTTCAGGTGGTCAAATTATGTTCCGATGATCCCCAGCTCTCACCCCCATCAGAAGGTACAAGCCCCTTCCACAAAGTGACAGAGCCAGTGCCTAGGCTGGGACGTGATTACCCATTCAATGCCTTCTGCTGGTGCAAGGCTGGGAGTAAATGTCATCAGAGATTTCCTCAGCATGTGCTGGTAGGGAAAGAAGGAGGGAGGGAGGGAGGGAGAAGAATCAAATCAAAATAAATACAGTCAAATTGAACTGAACTGAATCTGAATCTAAGCAAATCATCTTGAATCAAATAGAATAGAAGAGTTGAGTTGCAAGGGACCTACAACAAGGATTGAGTCCAACTGCCTGACCACTGCAAGCCTGACCAAACGTAAAAGAATGTTAATACGGGTGTTGTCCAAATGCCTCTTCAACACTGGCTGGCCACGGGGCATAGGAAGCCTGTTCCAGGGGTTGAGCACCCTCTTGGTAAAGAGAGATTTCCTCATGGCAAGTCCAAGCCTCCCCTGAGGGATGCAGCTTTGAGCCATTCCCACACGTCCTGGCACTGGATCCCAGGGAGAGGAGATCAGCACCTCCCTCTCCACTTCCCCTCCTCAGGAAGCTGTAGAGAGCCATGAGGTCGCCCCTCAGCCTCCTTCTCGCCAAACTAGACCAACTCCTCAGCTGCTCCCCAGAGGACATGCCTTCCAGCCCCTTCCCCAGCTTTGGTGCCCTCCTCTGGATGCATTCAGGGACCTTAACGACCTTTTGAAATTGTGGCGCCCAGGTCACGTGACTGCATCCTCCAGAGTTCGGGAATGCAATTACTACAGCTAGAGGTAATTGTTTCGGGATGTGCTATGTCAGCACGCATTTGCCACGTGGGGCCCTTTGCAAGGAGGAAAGCATGGCCTGAAAATGCACTGGCTACCAGTTTGTAAATCAAAACATAGGCTTTAGCTTACTAACGCCGTGTTGTTTGAAAGCCTTGCTCCTTAACGGTCCTGTTCTCTTCTTGTTAAAGCCCTCTGCACAGGGGACACTCCTGACAAGGGAATTCCCCTCTAGCCTCACTCTCTCTGATGATCCACCACATTCATGTTTGGGCACATGCAAGGACCAGTTGCCTCTTCATACTGAGCTGGTATCAAAATGCTGAGATTCTTTAACTGAATAGACAGATGCTGGCAGCTTTCTGTACTCATTGCACTGGTTTTGCAAACTAATTACCAAGTGTGCGCTAGAAGACTGGTTTTCATAGTTGGTTTAATCAATTTGAAAAAAAACCCCAAACAATGACGTTCCTTTGTATCTGAACAACGTTATCAGTCGTTTCACCACGGCAACATTCTCAGGTGGTTTCAGGTGGGCGTATAAAAAAGCAAAACCCTCAGTCCTTCTTGGCAGCTATCTTCCAGGCGTGTAGGGACTCTCAAAGAGAGGCAATTGCCTTTTGGTGTCGGGCAGCCACCTGGCCAGCCAACTCCTTACCCACACCAGCATGATCAGCAATGACCTTCCTCTCCCCTAAATACCTGCAGAATTCATTTCAAAACTCAGCAACGTGTCTTCACACTCCTGGAGAGTAAAGCTTATCCCTATAGACAGCCCAGTCAGCTTTCTCAGTGCCTGGCACTTTCTCCAAGGAAACTTCCAAAATGGAAGCTCAGTTCATGCCAGCTGTGGTTATTTCCTTCCCGAGGAGGCAGACATCCATCCATTTCTAAAGGGGCTACACTGGCACCACCAGCTTCTCACTGACAGCCCACCCACACCATCTGTCCATTGCCCACCTGGCCAGCGGAGGGCTGGATCTACTGGCTATGACTGCATGGAGCTGGACTCCAGCAGGCTACTGATGGGTGAAAGCCTCCCTAACACATCTCTCAGGCTCCACCCTTCAGGCTGTGCTGTCATCAAATGTAGGAAAGGGAGCACTTCGTGGTCAGGAGTTTTCAATTGAGATTGCAGAAAACCATTGTTCGAGAACTGCAGCTTTCCCTGACTACATCATATTCTCAATGTCGTGGCACCCCATGAACCAGAAAATGCTGTATCCTCCTCGTCATCTCTTTCTACAGACCCCATGCTCCATACCAGCTGAAGCTCTGACAGGAGAGACAGCCCCTACCTCAAGAAAGCATGTGTGAAGAACTGCACTGTAGAAATAGGTAACCCAACATCAGGTGGAGCGCCATGAGTCTCTGCTCCAGTCTGGAAACATGGGAGCAGGCCGGTGTTCCTGTAGGCATGAGGAGATCACTGGGGGACTATGAGCCACCCATGTGATACAGGGAAATGCCTTCTCGCGTGTCAGGAAAGATGTTTCCATAGGAAAGGCAAGCATTGTGCAAAGCCCTGGTGAGAACTCACCTGGACCACCATGGACGTTTCTCATTCCTCAGGTTCAAGAGAGAGAAATTCCACCCAGGGTGAAGGCGGACAAAGGCTGAGCAGTTGACTGGGGACGTGGAGGGCCTGCAGGGCAGGTGACGACTCGAAGGAGCAAGGCAAAGACTGAAAAGGGCTGCCGTCACTTTCTTGGAAGTGCCACTATTTGGCACCCCTGTAAAAAATTACAAGAATAGTACCTTTGTTCCTCTTTCAGCACTCAAAATACTCAATGCTAAAGAAAAACGATATTTGCCAGGCTTTGAGATCAGGTCTGAACATCTTCCCACAAAAGGAGGCAGGGAAATAACTCTCAGAAACATGAAGGTCACCAGACAGCTCTGAAAGTTGTACCCCATGGCTGAAGCGCACTTTGTACCCCATATCGACACGGCCAACTGCACAGCTTGGTTTCAGTGGGAAAAGGGATGCGAGGGTGAGAGCAGCCATGGGCTATTTTTACAGTTTGGAAGAGTCGTTGCTGACCTGGCTGTGTCTTGGGCACGGATCCAAATGCTCTAGGTCTGAAAATGAGCAGCCTTTCCACCAGACCAGTGTAACCTCTGCTGCCTTCTTTTTCAAAGGCTGTGTTATTTCCATGGCGGTCTCTTGGCACCGCCCATCCCACCCGATGGCGCTGGTTACACTTTGGCTTTCCTCCAGGCCGTGGCTGCTGAAATCACCCCCCTTGCACCCCAGGAAAAGGGTTTGTGCCCAGCCAGATCAAGGCCCTTGTCCTCCTCGCTGCCTGACCTCATGGCCGCCAGCTCTGGTGCAGAGACGGGGGAGAGGGGACAGCTAATAGGGGTGGTCTCTGGGCGGCAGGCTTGGTTTCTGCCATGGCCTGAGAGAAGAGTAACAGCGCGAGGTTTGTCCTTGGGAGCCAAGTGGCAGAGGACACATCAGGGACGGCCAGCAGCTGCGCCCAGTGCGTGGCCACCAAGGGCAGGGACGGCCCCCTGGGCCCCCCGGGCACAGGGACTGCCTCGGGGCCAGCACCCCAAAGGCCTTCCTCCAAAGGACGCTGGGCAGATGGGTGGTGGGCGGGGCGGCGTGGGGGCGGCGGGGGGGCGGAGCCTGGTCACACCCATGTCATAGGGCCACCACCCAGCAACGCAGCAGTCACAATGCCCCGGGACAGGATAAAAGGCAGCACCGTCCAGTGCCCGCTGCCAGGGCTGGCCTGGGGGCAGCCTGAAGACATCCGAGAGGAAGTCCTTGAGAAGCCGGCAGAATTACTTGGAGGGGGCTGCGGGAGCAAGACCGGAGGAGGCTGGACGAGGCTGCTGGAGAGGAGAAGAACCAGCGAGAGCTGGAGGCACCTGAGGCTCTCTGGTCTTTTCAGCCGGAGATCTGTGGCTAAAGCAAGGGAACACCTTCTTGAGGAGCACTGCAGAGCTCGCTGTCCTCATCCCCTGCAGAGCCAGTGGCAGCAGCCGTAAGAAATGGGACACGCAGGTGTTGCCAGGGGTCCCCGTGTTTTGGAGCAGGACCCACTGGTGTCCTGCCAGGCACAGAAAGGATTCTTGCCGCCAGGGCTGATCAGGCTGGGGACATCAGGCCACTCTGGGAAGCCCCTGAGATGGCTCCAGGTTGAGGGAGAACAGGCTTGGGCATCTCCTGGGAGGCGTGACCAGCCTGTGGGACGAGGAGGCAGGTCTTGCTCACAGGCTCAGGGAATAGCCGATCGCCAGCTCTGGGGTCAGGAAGGAATTTTCCCCCGGGGCAGATTGGCACCGGTCCCCGGGGGTTTTTTGCCTTCCTCTGCAGCACTGAGCATGACCACTTGTCAGGGCTCCTCTGCCCCATTTTGGCTAGGTTACTGCCTGCTGCTCATGCACCACGAAGACGGCCTCTCGTGCCCTGCAGCTGGGGGGAGGAAGGCTTTTTTTCCCCCACGGTGGGCTAGCAAGTGTCCCCGGGGGTTTTTTGCCTTCCTCTGCAGCACTGAGCACAGCCCCTTGCCAGGGCTCCGTTGGGCCATTTTGGCCAGGCGCCTGCTGCTCCTGCTCCACGAAGGTGGCCCTCGTGCCCCGCATCCGGGGGGAGGAAGCGTTTTAGACTCCCAGGGTGGGCCCCCAGTGTGGCCCCCGCGGGTTGCTTCTTTTCCTCCGTTGCATTGAGCACAGCCCCTTCTCAAGGCTCCTCTGGGCCCTTTTCGCCTGGTTCTTGCCTGCTGCTCTCGTACCTCCAAGGTGCTACTTATGCCCTGGCTCTTCTGGGCTCTCTTTCCCGTTGCAAGTTTGTAGTGGGAGCCAGCTCGGCTCTTCCCTCGGCTCCATTTCCCCAGGGGTTCTTGCCTGTGCAAAACAGCCAGAGCTTGGAAGGGCTCCAGGCTTGCTGCCCCATCTGGAGCTGCCACTTTTCGGCTCTCCCTGTGTGCAATAGAAGCGTGGGACAAGCACGAGAGTGCTCTTCATGCATCACTGGCCAAGAAGTACAACGCAGCAAGTTTTGGAAGGCAAAAAGGATGCTTGTTATCAACGTGTGTCCTGCTTTGGAAAATGCCCCACGATACCACACGCTGCTGCTGCTGCTGCTGCTGCTGCTGCTGCTTCTTCCTCTTTTGTGTGTGGTTGGGCCTGGTCCTCGTTCTCCAAGTTCTCACTCTCCAGGAAACAGGGACCGCTTGGCATGTATTCCTGCTGCCACTTTCTGCAGCTCTGTCACTTGCCTTTGCAAGGGATCCTGCAAAGGACTTTTTTCCAAGCTAAACTGAAGAATGCATCAGCCTGCTCCCGGCTCCATGGCCGTGTTCGCTTAATGCTTGCGAGCACTGGCTCTGAAATCGATTCAGAAAAATAACTTAAAATGATACAAAATCTAAAAATAACATCCTGCTTCCACTTATAACCTTTCTGATTTGTGTCCTTGAATGTGTTTTTGGAGCTGAAAACGCCCTGACATTTCAGGCAAAGAACAGCCTCATTGCTATTTGGCTCCCGGTGAGCACCGGGAATAGAACAGAATAGGATAGAATAGTTATGCTATGTTATGCATGTGGTTCTGCATGACAAGCTGTGACGTAGGCCTGAGGGGTCCATCCAGGAGAGCAGCTCCCTGCAGGGCAGGCCCCAGGCCCATCCGTGAGAGAGGGGCAGAGGCGGTGGTTGGTTGTCCAGACCAACAGACGAGGTGTTGCACACCTGCAACATCGCTCAGGCAGGGACTGAAGGCTCCAGGCGGAGCTGAGACACCACGTCCCCTGGGCCCTTGGCAGGAGACGGTGTGGGCGGGGGTCCCAGGGGAGGCCGGTCCTGCCCGTTGAGGCCCCTGAGCACCCCCAGGACCCTGGCAGAAGTAGACCTGTAGCGCTCCTATGCTCTCCTTTCCTTTAGGCATTTATGGTTGGCCACCCTGGAGAACGCGTTTTGGCCCAGATGGACCTTCACCCTGATGGAGTACTGTTGTTCTCTGACTCTTCTTTTAGCATGTTTTTTCCAAAGGAAACAGCTCAGGCATTTCTAAAAAGGACTACAAGGAGAAAAAACAAAACAACAAACAAATCCACAGGGGAAAGAACAGGTATTGCTCACATCAAAAAGGATTGCAACCATTTAGTTCCAGAGCACTTCCTGCTTCAGACTGAGGGCTTGGTTTTTGAGCCTCGCTAGCGTCACAGATGTGGGGTTTTGCCATCCCGTGGAAACCTAGCTAAACTGGATGAACACAGAAGACTCTCAAAAACTGCAGTGGCCCCATGCTTTTGGCAAATTTGTTCAGGTGGTCAAATTATGTTCCGATGATCCCCAGCTCTCACCCCCATCAGAAGGTACAAGCCCCTTCCACAAAGTGACAGAGCCAGTGCCTAGGCTGGGACGTGATTACCCATTCAATGCCTTCTGCTAGTGCAAGGCTGGGAGTAAATGTCATCAGAGATTTCCTCAGCATGTGCTGGTAGGGAAAGAAGGAGGGAGGGAGGGAGGGAGGGAGGGAGGGAGGGAGGGAGGGAGGGAGGGAGGGAGAAGAATCAAATAAAAATAAATACAGTCAAATTGAACTGAACTGAATCTGAATCTAAGCAAATCATCTTGAATCAAATAGAATAGAAGAGTTGAGTTGCAAGGGACCTACAACAAGGATTGAGTCCAACTGCCTGACCACTGCAAGCCTGACCAAACGTAAAAGAATGTTAATACGGGTGTTGTCCAAATGCCTCTTTGTAGCTGTACGCTTCTACGGGAGAACTTATCTTGGGCCGCATACCTCCGGGACACAGGGCTCTACCCACCCTGGGGACAGTGATGCACAGACATCAATATGATGGATGCAAAATGTCCGTTTATTTGGCTGCGTCACACGCTTATATAGCTCTTGCGGTTCCTGTTCCTGCCACTCCTATGGGGAGGAGTCTATCTTTCCGTCACATCCCGTAATCTTCCGGTCGCCGATCCCTCTCTATTCCCCTACATCTCCCCCTCCCCATGCTACTAAAATTCTACAAAGCTACTTGCGTAAGCGGATACATATTGCGGTCAGGTCTATATTCATGTAACGCTCGCAGGCGCTCTTTGATTTGTCTTATAACACAGCATAACAATGGTAGCCCACAAGTAACCAAGGTTACTACACACAACAAGATCCCCCCAATTATTACTATCCAGTTCCAGTTTATCTCTCTGTTATGCCGCTCTTTCCCAGTGTCGCTCTCGTTGCAATATTGCTTGCGATCTTGTCAAGGAGCTCATTTCTTTTCCCAATGGTACGGCTAGCATGAGGATCCATGTCAGCAGACCCTGCAAAGAGACAACTCAGAAAGGGATTATTCACTGCACATCCTTGCACAGTTCTGCTTTCACACACTTTGCAGGCACCCATTCTATGCGCCCTTCATTCTCAACCGCGGCGTAGCCCCTCCCCAGGCATCTCAGTTTCCATCCTCTCTCCCATTGCTCACTGCCTGGGAACCTTACTCGTACCTGCGGATAGCGGTTGCCTGCTTGAGCTTTGCCAAAGCGCTTCTCCACTGCTGTAACTTGCTCCTGCCCGCGTATAAAATGATTAAGCGAATATAATGCACGCATTAAAATAGTTTGCTGAGCTGCTATGGGTATAGTTCCCTTATACCCCTCCCCCTCCCCAAGCTGTATTATTTTTGCTTTCAAGGTGCGATGAGCGCGTTCTACTATAGCCTGCCCTGTGCTATTGTAAGCAATGCTGTGTTTTAATACAATATTCCAAGCTTTACACCATTCTTGGCTAATTCGAGCCCGAAAGCACGGTCCATTGTCTGTTTTTATCTCGGTAGGCTTTCCAAGCCACGCCATCACCGTGGTCCAATGCGTAGTCAAGTGCGTTGCAGTCTGCTTCCGATGTTGAGTGGCCATGATGACTCCACTATATGTATCAACTGTAATTGCCAGGTGCCTTCCGGGGTCCAACTGTGGGCATTCAGTAAAGTCAGTCTGCCAGATAGAATTTGCTTCCAGTCCTCGAGGGTTGACTCCTGCCTCCCACAATGGCGAGTGCTGACAGTAAGGACAGGTGGCTACTACTTCTCTTGCTGCTCTTATTGAGATGCCACACTCCTTTGCCAAGGCTTTAGCACCCAGGTGCAGTTGTTCATGTAGTTTCTTTGCCTCCGCCAAGGTCCAGACTCCCGCGGCTGCCTCATCAGCCATGCGATTCCCCTCAATCAGTGGTCCAGGCCCCGTCTGATGACTGCGAATGTGAATTACTGTCACCGTTGCCCCTCGCTGTGATAAAGCAATCTCTAGCATCAAGGCAATTTCCGTGTGTGGTACACCCTCTCGTTTCATGGACATGACTAATTTATACACATATAAGGAGTCTGTGCACACATTTATATGCCGATCTATATCCTTTCGCAGGTCCATCTCTAGCGCTTTCGCCTCCAGCCACTGCACACTTTTACCCTGCTCCTCATACGTCTGTCGCATCCAACTATTTTCTTCTTTCCATACTACCGCCGCTCTGTTTGTCTTTGAGGAAGCGTCTGTGAAATATGTTGGTCCTGGGTGAGGGGTATCCAAAACTCTACTATCCACACTCAAATCTACCACTTTGGCTGTTTCGGCCCACTTCTGTACCGTGCCTGTGACTATTTTCCCTGGGTATGAGTATACTGCCAATTGTATATCCTCTTCACTCTCTACCACCTTCTGCCATTTCTCCCCATTCCACGGCACTGTCAGCTTATCTGGCTCTTTCCCCAAAATTACCTTGCTTTCCCGTCGCAGCCGCCAAATCATTCCCGCAGCTACCTTGACTTTTGTGGAGAATGCATCGTTGGGAACCTTCTGATATACCCATCGCAGTGGTTTTTCTTCCCCTGCCCGTATTTGATATAGCAATCCTAACCCTCCACAGGCGGTCAGAATCCAACCTGCAATTAATTCCTCCTGGTGGTCCCACCGCCATACTCCTTCCTTTTGCATTCGACGTTCTATCATCTGCAACTGCTGGACTGCCTCAGCGTCTAAACTCCTGGGCTCCCATGGGTTGGTCCCTTTAAGCAACGCATAGAAAGGTTGCATCTCCTCACTGGTGACGCGCACAAATGTCCGCAACCACTGCAGTGCTCCTACCAGCTTCTGGACATCGTGTAAATTTTTAACCTTAGGTGTAAGTTTAATAGGCTGAGCTTGTATGGAATCCCCTTCTATTCTAGCACCCAGAAATCCACACACTGGTCCTCGCTGTACCTTTGCCTCAGCTACCTTGAGGCCCTGTTCTGCAAGGCCCCTTTGGGTGTCTGAAAAGACTTGTTCACACAACGCCTCGGTGGACGCAGCTATGAGGACGTCATCCATGTAGTGGATCATGTAGATTCTCTCCTGATACTGCTGCCTTACTTGCTGCAATGCAGAAGCCACATACCTCTGGCAGATCGCTGGAGAATTTTTCATCCCCTGCGGAAGTACTGTCCACTGCCATCTACTACCTGGTTCTGTGCGGTTCACCGCAGGCAGAGTAAAGGCAAATCTCTTTCTATCATCTGGATGTAGCGGAATGCTGAAGAAGCAGTCTTTGATATCTAAAACAATGACTTGCCATCCTCTCGGGACAGCACTCAGATCTGGTAGGCCAGGTTGGAGAGGCCCCATGTCCTCCATTTGCTGATTTACTGCTCTAAGATCATGCAGCATCCTCCATTGGTTTTTATCTTTCTTTTTTATAGCAAATATAGGGGTGTTCCACGGGCTCATCGAGGGCTCTAGGTGCCCTGCTTCGTGCTCTCGTTTTACTATAGCTCTTACAGCCTCTGTTTTCTCTGTTGTCAGGGGCCACTGCTCCACCCAGACGGGCTGTTCTGTTTTCCACACTAACTTGTGCTGATGAAGCCCCTCTGAGGCAGTGGCCCTTATGCTAAATTTTTCAACCCGATCCCCATCTGGGCAAGGGCGTCTCGCCCTAACAAGGGGCTTGCTACCCCATCGGCTACTAGTATGGTCACTACAGCCATGAGGAGCTTCCCTGCGTCCTCGTCCATGACTTCGAGTTTCACAGGGCAAGTACTTGTTCTCGTCTGTTGTTCTCCTCCTACCCCTATTATACGTTTTCCCATGGCGAGGGGCCAAGTTGGTGGCCACCGTTCGAGTGGCATTATTGTGACATCTGCCCCGGTATCCACTAACATTCCCAGGCATATTCGTGCCGGGTAACTCGGTTCGTGTGGGGTAATCATCACTGCTGCCATGGGTCTCTAGTCACAGCCTATGACCAAGGCCACGCGGGGGCTGTAACCTGCAAATCTTGCCCCCCTGCGTGACGGTTCACTCCCCCTTGGCTCGCTACGGTGGGCCAAGCTCCTGGCGTTGGCACTGTGATGGGGGTCATTTGACTCATAGGAGGCGCGAATCCCCCTTGCTTCGCCCTCCCTTGGCCGTTTCCCGGCCTCGTAGTTGGACAATCTCTTGCCAGGTGTCCTGGCTTCCCACACACCCAGCACCTCCCTACTGGGCGCGCTCCTCCTCCATTACATCCTCCCCTTTCCGCTAACGGGCACCCAGCTCTAAAGTGCCCTCGCCGGCCACACAAGTGACATATCGGCCCCACCCCGGCTGCTTGCACCATCACCCTTTCTTCGCTTCCACAGTCAGTGTTCTGGCAGACGTGCGCTCCCGCACTGCCATGCTGGTTCAATGCTTCCTGGCGCAAGACATGCCTGATGGTTTCACCCAATGGCGCCCCTACCGCCAGGGTGCGGAGGATATCTTGCGTTTGCGGATTTGCTTGATTTCGGAGGCAATCCATAAGGACTGCCTCCTTGGCTGCTGGTGGCAATTCTGATTCTATAATAGCCTTTTGCAACCTGTCACAAAACGTTGTAAATGGCTCTGCTAGACCTTGCTGTATCTTTTGCCAAGGTTCTGCTTTTTTCTCATACCTGCCCACTTCGCTATACGCTCTGCGGGAACTCTCCGTTACCGCTTGTAGCTCCCTGCCCCTTAATTCTGCTGCTTGCAACTGCGGGGTTTCCAGTCCTTGACTTCTGCCAGTGAGCCGGTCAAGGGTGGTCCCCCTCAGCGGGTGGCCTGGAACTGCCGCCACTTGCTGTACGAGGGCATGGCAAGCACTGTGCATTGCCTCCTTCCAAAGTATGTACATTGTGGGAGCTAATATTGCTTTCGCCAACTGCTTAGCATCAGAGGGGGTCAATGGCGCTGCATGCGCAGCGTCCAGCAGCAATCCTACTCCTTCGTCTTTCAGCCCCTTTTCTTTAATTTCTCGCCATAAAGTTCGCACTAGCTTGGCATCTATCGGCGTCCACTCCACTCCTCCTCCTGGAGCTAATCGGACAGGGAAGATCCTGGGCATCTCTATCCTTACTCCATCGAGGCTACAATCTCTAGCTATCAGCCGCCAGTTAGGTAACGCAACTGACTGTCGCTGGGGTGCACCCTTCGTTAAAAGTCCTGTCTGCTGCCGAGTTACTTCCCCTAGTGCGCGCATAACCTGCTGCAGCTGCCGCAGCACGTCCTCCGGAGACCCCTCCGGAGCTGCAGCGCCCCGGACCTCCCCTTTTGGCGGTCCCTTTCCTCCCTCCTTCTGACTGGTCCTCCGAGTCTCTGCTGTTTTGTGCCTCTTTTTTGCGCGCCGCAGGCAAGCTGCTCTCTCTTCCCACCTATGGGCATCGGTTTCTCCCCCAATTTCTGATTCGCTGCTACTCGAAGTTGTTCTATACTCCCCCTGTCCTCCCCTCCAGGCACCCCAATCCCCCTCCTCGTCCGACTCCCATCTCAAGGGTTGCCCCGGGAGCCAGTCTCAAGGGTCGGGCAGAGGGCGGTGCCGCTGCCGGCGCTGCTTCCGGCGCTGGTCATCTTTCTCCTTCCGCTCCGTCACTCCCGCTGCGTCCGCTGCCACGTCACCCTCCCCGCGCGCCTGTGCCAAATCATCCCAGGGGTATGCGGGGGGGGGGACACTCTAAAGGCCCCGCTGGCTCAACAGGGAACACCGCCGCTTCCCGATCCACCTCCTTGGGAGCCTCAGACTGAGCCGCTGGCCAGGCTACTCCGTCCGAACTCTCCCCTTCTTCCCCATCCCCCGCGATGCTTGCCCCTGTCTGCGTCCCCACCGCCCCTCCTGGGTCTCTTTCCAGGCTACTGTCGCCCGTAACACCGTGCAGGCACCGCTGCGCCTGCCGCCACGTCTCCTGATCATCCCGAGCTTTCAATAGTAATCCGTGTATTTTTCCCCAGACCTGTATGTACTGGGGTTTTCCCATCATAGCCCTTTCGGCTAACTCCTCTTTAATCCTCACCCACTTATCCTTATTAAATATGTCTGCGGGACTTCGTATGAGCCCCTGCGTAATCATCCATTGGATGGCCTTTGAGGTAGGCGTCTTCGATATCGAAGTACCATATTCCTTCCCCAATCCCTTCAGTACCTTTACGACTGAATCCATGGCGCGCCCGCCGACCTGCGGCTCCCCGGCCCGCCCCTGCGTGCCCCAAGCTCTCTTTCCCCCCGGCGAACCTGCCAAGCCTCCCCGCTAATCACGTCGGGGTCAACACTTGTAGCTGTACGCTTCGACGGGAGAACTTATCTTGGGCCGCATACCTCCAGGACACAGGGCTATACCCACCCTGGGGACAGTGGTGCACAGACATCAATACGATGGATGCAAAATGTCCGTTTATTTGGCTGCGTCACACGCTTATATAGCTCTTGCGGTTCCTGTTCCTGCCACTCCTATGGGGAGGAGTCTATCTTTCCATCACATCCCGTAATCTTCCGGTCGCCGATCCCTGTCTATTCACCTACACCTCTTCAACACTGACTGGCCACGGGGCATAGGAAGCCTGTTCCAGGGGTTGAGCACCCTCTTGGTAAAGAGAGATTTCCTCATGTCAAGTCCAAGCCTCCCCTGAGGGATGCAGCTTTGAGCCATTCCCACACGTCCTGGCACTGGATCCCAGGGAGAGGAGATCAGCACCTCCCTCTCCACTTCCCCTCCTCAGGAAGCTGTAGAGAGCCATGAGGGAGGTCGCCCCTCAGCCTCCTTCTCGCCAAACTAGACCAACTCCTCAGCTGCTCCCCACAGGACATGCCTTCCAGCCCCTTCCCCAGCTTTGGTGCCCTCCTCTGGATGCATTCAGGGACCTTAAAGACCCTTTGAAATTGTGGGGCCCAGGTCACGTGACTGCATCCTCCAGAGTTCGGGAATGCAATTACTACAGCTAGAGGGAATTGTTTCGGGATGTGCTATGTCAGCACGCATTTGCCACGTGGGGCCCTTTGCAAGGAGGAAAGCATGGCCTGAAAATGCACTGGCTACCAGTTTGTAAATCAAAACATAGGCTTTAGCTTACTAACGCCGTGTTGTTTGAAAGCCTTGCTCCTTAACGGTCCTGTTCTCTTCTTGTTAAAGCCCTCTGCACAGGGGACACTCCTGACAAGGGAATTCCCCTCTAGCCTCACTCTCTCTGCTGATCCACCACATTCATGTTTGGGCACATGCAAGGACCAGTTGCCTCTTCATACTGAGCTGGTATCAAAATGCTGAGATTCTTTAACTGAATAGACAGATGCTGGCAGCTTTCGGTACTCATTGCACTGGTTTTGCAAACTAATTACCAAGTGTGCGCTAGAAGACTGGTTTTCATAGTTGGTTTAATCAATTTGAAAAAAAAACCCAAACAATGACGTTCCTTTGTATCTGAACAACGTTATCAGTCATTTCACCACAGCAACATTCTCAGGTGGTTTCAGGTGGGCGTATAAAAAAGCAAAACCCTCAGTCCTTCTTGGCAGCTATCTTCCAGGCGTGTAGGGACTCTCAAAGAGAGGCAATTGCCTTTTGGTGTCGGGCAGCCACCTGGCCAGCCAACTCCTTACCCACACCAGCATGATCAGCAATGACCTTCCTCTCCCCTAAATACCTGCAGAATTCATTTCAAAACTCAGCAACGTGTCTTCACACTCCTGGAGAGTAAAGCTTATCCCTATAGACAGCCCAGTCAGCTTTCTCAGTGCCTGGCACTTTCTCCAAGGAAACTTCCAAAATGGAAGCTCAGTTCATGCCAGCTGTGGTTATTTCCTTCCCGAGGAGGCAGGCAGACATCCATTTCTAAAGGGGCTACACTGACACCACCAGCTTCTCACTGACAGCCCACCCACACCATCTGTCCATTGCCCACCTGGCCAGCGGAGGGCTGGATCTACTGGCTATGACTGCATGGAGCTGGACTCCAGCAGGCTACTGATGGGTGAAAGCCTCCCTAACACATCTCTCAGGCTCCACCCTTCAGGCTTTGCTGTCATCAAATGTAGGAAAGGGAGCACTTCGTGGTCAGGACTTTTCAATTGAGATTGCAGAAAACCATTGTTCGAGAA
Source organism: Phalacrocorax carbo (assembly GCF_963921805.1). Taxonomy (NCBI): domain Eukaryota; kingdom Metazoa; phylum Chordata; class Aves; order Suliformes; family Phalacrocoracidae; genus Phalacrocorax; species Phalacrocorax carbo. Next base: position 103,005,103 of record NC_087514.1, on the reverse strand, counting down.
CTGCAGCTTTCCCTGACTACATCATATTCTCAATGTCGTGGCACCCCATGAACCAGAAAACGCTGTATCCTCCTCGTCATCTCTTTCTACAGACCCCATGCTCCATACCAGCTGAAGCTCTGACAGGAGAGACAGCCCCTACCTCAAGAAAGCATGTGTGAAGAACTGCACTGTAGAAATAGGTAACCCAACATCAGGTGGAGCGCCATGAGTCTCTGCTCCAGTCTGGAAACATGGGAGCAGGCCGGTGTTCCTGTAGGCATGAGGAGATCACTGGGGGACTATGAGCCACCCATGTGATACAGGGAAATGCCTTCTCGCGTGTCAGGAAAGATGTTTCCATAGGAAAGGCAAGCATTGTGCAAAGCCCTGGTGAGAACTCACCTGGACCACCATGGACGTTTCTCATTGCTCAGGTTCAAGAGAGAGAAATTCCACCCGGGGTGAAGGCAGACAAAGACTGAGCAGTTGACTGGGGACGTGGAGGGCCTGCAGGGCAGGTGACGACTCGAAGGAGCAAGGCAAAGACTGAAAAGGGCTGCCGTCACTTTCTTGGAAGTGCCACTATTTGGCACCCCTGTAAAAAATTACAAGAATAGTACCTTTGTTCCTCTTTCAGCACTCAAAATACTCAATGCTAAAGAAAAACGATATTTGCCAGGCTTTGAGATCAGATCTGAACATCTTCCCACAAAAGGAGGCAGGGAAATAACTCTCAGAAACATGAAAGTCACCAGACAGCTCTGAAAGTCGTACCCCATGGCTGAAGCGCACTTTGTACCCCATATCGACACGGCCAACTGCACAGCTTGGTTTCAGTGGGAAAAGGGGATGCGAGGGTGAGAGCAGCCATGGGCTATTTTTACAGTTTGGAAGAGTCGTTGCTGACCTGGCTGTGTCTTGGGCACGGATCCAAATGCTCTAGGTCTGAAAATGAGCAGCCTTTCCACCAGACCAGTGTAACCTCTGCTGCCTTCTTTTTCAAAGGCTGTGTTATTTCCATGGCGGTCTCTTGGCACCGCCCATCCCACCCTATGGCGCTGGTTACACTTTGGCTTTCCTCCAGGCCGTGGCTGCTGAAATCACCCCCCTTGCACCCCAGGAAAAGGGTTTGTGCCCAGCCAGATCAAGGCCCTTGTCCTCCTCGCTGCCTGACCTCATGGCCGCCAGCTCTGGTGCAGAGACGGGGGAGAGGGGACAGCTAATAGGGGTGGTCTCTGAGCGGCAGGCTTGGTTTCTGCCATGGCCTGAGAGAAGAGTAACAGCGTGAGGTTTGTCCTTGGGAGCCAAGTGGCAGAGGACACATCAGGGACGGCCAGCAGCTGCGCCCAGTGCGTGGCCACCAAGGGCAGGGACGGCCCCCTGGGCCCCCCGGGCACAGGGACTGCCTCGGGGCCAGCACCCCAAAGGCCTTCCTCCAAAGGACGCTGGGCAGATGGGTGGTGGGCGGGGCGGCGCGGGGGCGGCGGGGGGGCGGAGCCTGGTCACACCCATGTCATAGGGCCACCACCCAGCAACGCAGCAGTCACAATGCCCCGGGACAGGATAAAAGGCAGCACCGTCCAGTGCCCGCTGCCAGGGCTGGCCTGGGGGCAGCCTGAAGACATCCGAGAGGAAGTCCTTGAGAAGCCGGCAGAATTACTTGGAGGGGGCTGCGGGAGCAAGACCGGAGGAGGCTGGACGAGGCTGCTGGAGAGGAGAAGAACCAGCGAGAGCTGGAGGCACCTGAGGCTCTCTGGTCTTTTCAGCCGGAGATCTGTGGCTAAAGCAAGGGAACACCTTCTTGAGGAGCACTGCAGAGCTCGCTGTCCTCATCCCCTGCAGAGCCAGTGGCAGCAGCCGTAAGAAATGGGACACGCAGGTGTTGCCAGGGGTCCCCGTGTTTTGGAGCAGGACCCACTGGTGTCCTGCCAGGCACAGAAAGGATTCTTGCCGCCAGGGCTGATCAGGCTGGGGACATCAGGCCACTCTGGGAAGCCCCTGAGATGGCTCCAGGTTGAGGGAGAACAGGCTTGGGCATCTCGTGGGAGGCGTGACCAGCCTGTGGGACGAGGAGGCGGGTCTTGCTCACAGGCTCAGGGAATAGCCGATCGCCAGCTCTGGGGTCAGGAAGGAATTTTCCCCCGGGGCAGATTGGCACCGGTCCCCGGGGGTTTTTTGCCTTCCTCTGCAGCACTGAGCATGACCACTTGTCAGGGCTCCTCTGCCCCATTTTGGCTAGGTTACTGCCTGCTGCTCATGCACCACGAAGACGGCCTCTCGTGCCCTGCAGCTGGGGGGAGGAAGGCTTTTTTTCCCCCACGGTGGGCTAGCAAGTGTCCCCGGGGGTTTTTTGCCTTCCTCTGCAGCACTGAGCACAGCCCCTTGCCAGGGCTCCGTTGGGCCATTTTGGCCAGGTGCCTGCTGCTCCTGCTCCACGAAGGTGGCCCTCGTGCCCCGCATCCGGGGGGAGGAAGCGTTTTAGACTCCCAGGGTGGGCCCCCAGTGTGGCCCCCGCGGGTTGCTTCTTTTCCTCCGTAGCATTGAGCACAGCCCCTTTTCAAGGCTCCTCTGGGCCCTTTTCGCCTGGTTCTTGCCTGCTGCTCTTGTACCTCCAAGGTGCTACTTCTGCCCTGGCTCTTCTGGGCTCTCTTTCCCATTGCAAGTTTGTAGTGGGAGCCAGCTCGGCTCTTCCCTCGGCTCCATTTCCCCAGGGGTTCTTGCCTGTGCAAAACAGCCAGCGCTTGGAAGGGCTCCAGGCTTGCTGCCCCATCTGGAGCTGCCACTTTTCGGCTCTCCCTGTGTGCAATAGAAGCGTGGGACAAGCACGAGAGTGCTCTTCATGCATCACTGGCCAAGAAGTACAACGGAGCAAGTTTTGGAAGGCAAAAAGGATGCTTGTTATCAACGTGTGTCCTGCTTTGGAAAATGCCCCACGATACCACACGCTGCTGCTGCTGCTGCTGCTGCTTCCTCTTTTGTGTGTGGTTGGGCCTGGTCCTCGTTCTCCAAGTTCTCACTCTCCAGGAAACAGGGACCGCTTGGCATGTATTCCTGCTGCCACTTTCTGCAGCTCTGTCACTTGCCTTTGCAAGGGATCCTGCAAAGGACTTTTTTCCAAGCTAAACTGAAGAATGCATCAGCCTGCTCCCGGCTCCATGGCCGTGTTCGCTTAATGCTTGCGAGCACTGGCTCTGAAATCGATTCAGAAAAATAACTTAAAATGATACAAAATCTAAAAATAACATCCTGCTTCCACTTATAACCTTTCTGATTTGTGTCCTTGAATGTGTTTTTGGAGCTGAAAACGCCCTGACATTTCAGGCAAAGAACAGCCTCATTGCTATTTGGCTCCCGGTGAGCACCGGGAATAGAACAGAATAGGATAGAATAGTTATGCTATGTTATGCATGTGGTTCTGCATGACAAGCTGTGACCTAGGCCTGAGGGGTCCATCCAGGAGAGCAGCTCCCTGCAGGGCAGGCCCCAGGCCCATCCGTGAGAGAGGGGCAGAGGCGGTGGTTGGTTGTCCAGACCAACAGACGAGGTGTTGCACACCTGCAACATCGCTCAGGCAGGGACTGAAGGCTCCAGGCGGAGCTGAGACACCACGTCCCCTGGGCCCTTGGCAGGAGACGGTGTGGGCGGGGGTCCCAGGGGAGGCCGGTCCTGCCCGTTGAGGCCCCTGAGCACCCCCAGGACCCTGGCAGAAGTAGACCTGTAGCGCTCGTATGCTCTCCTTTCCTTTAGGCATTTATGGTTGGCCACCCTGGAGAACGCGTTTTGGCCCAGATGGACCTTCACCCTGATGGAGTACTGTTGTTCTCTGACTCTTCTTTTAGCATGTTTTTTCCAAAGGAAACAGCTCAGGCATTTCTAAAAAGGAGTACAAGGAGAAAAAACAAAACAACAAACAAATCCACAGGGGAAAGAACAGGTATTGCTCACATCAAAAAGGATTGCAACCATTTAGTTCCAGAGCACTTCCTGCTTCAGACTGAGGGCTTGGTTTTTGAGCCTCGCTAGCGTCACAGATGTGGGGTTTTGCCATCCCGTGGAAACCTAGCTAAACTGGATGAACACAGAAGACTCTCAAAAACTGCAGTGGCCCCATGCTTTTGGCAAATTTGTTCAGGTGGTCAAATTATGTTCCGATGATCCCCAGCTCTCACCCCCATCAGAAGGTACAAGCCCCTTCCACAAAGTGACAGAGCCAGTGCCTAGGCTGGGACGTGATTACCCATTCAATGCCTTCTGCTAGTGCAAGGCTGGGAGTAAATGTCATCAGAGATTTCCTCAGCATGTGCTGGTAGGGAAAGAAGGAGGGAGGGAGGGAGGGAGGGAGGGAGGGAGGGAGGGAGGGAGGGAGGGAGGGAGGGAGGGAGGGAGAAGAATCAAATCAAAATAAATACAGTCAAATTGAACTGAACTGAATCTGAATCTAAGCAAATCATCTTGAATCAAATAGAATAGAAGAGTTGAGTTGCAAGGGACCTACAACAAGGATTGAGTCCAACTGCCTGACCACTGCAAGCCTGACCAAACGTAAAAGAATGTTAATACGGGTGTTGTCCAAATGCCTCTTTGTAGCTGTACGCTTCTACGGGAGAACTTATCTTGGGCCGCATACCTCCGGGACACAGGGCTCTACCCACCCTGGGGACAGTGATGCACAGACATCAATATGATGGATGCAAAATGTCCGTTTATTTGGCTGCGTCACACGCTTATATAGCTCTTGCGGTTCCTGTTCCTGCCACTCCTATGGGGAGGAGTCTATCTTTCCGTCACATCCCGTAATCTTCCGGTCGCCGATCCCTGTCTATTCCCCTACATCTCCCCCTCCCCATGCTACTAAAATTCTACAAAGCTACTTGCGTAAGCGGATACATATTGCGGTCAGGTCTATATTCATGTAACGCTCGCAGGCGCTCTTTGATTTGTCTTATAACACAGCATAACAATGGTAGCCCACAAGTAACCAAGGTTACTACACACAACAAGATCCCCCCAATTATTACTATCCAGTTCCAGTTTATCTCTCTGTTATGCCGCTCTTTCCCAGTGTCGCTCTCGTTGCAATATTGCTTGCGATCTTGTCAAGGAGCTCATTTCTTTTCCCAATGGTACGGCTAGCATGAGGATCCATGTCAGCAGACCCTGCAAAGAGACAACTCAGAAAGGGATTATTCACTGCACATCCTTGCACAGTTCTGCTTTCACACACTTTGCAGGCACCCATTCTATGCGCCCTTCATTCTCAACCGCGGCGTAGCCCCTCCCCAGGCATCTCAGTTTCCATCCTCTCTCCCATTGCTCACTGCCTGGGAACCTTACTCGTACCTGCGGATAGCGGTTGCCTGCTTGAGCTTTGCCAAAGCGCTTCTCCACTGCTGTAACTTGCTCCTGCCCGCGTATAAAATGATTAAGCGAATATAATGCACGCATTAAAATAGTTTGCTGAGCTGCTATGGGTATAGTTCCCTTATACCCCTCCCCCTCCCCAAGCTGTATTATTTTTGCTTTCAAGGTGCGATGAGCGCGTTCTACTATAGCCTGCCCTGTGCTATTGTAAGCAATGCTGTGTTTTAATACAATATTCCAAGCTTTACACCATTCTTGGGTAATTCGAGCCCGAAAGCACGGTCCATTGTCTGTTTTTATCTCGGTAGGCTTTCCAAGCCACGCCATCACCGTGGTCCAATGCGTAGTCAAGTGCGTTGCAGTCTGCTTCCGATGTTGAGTGGCCATGATGACTCCACTATATGTATCAACTGTAATTGCCAGGTGCCTTCCGGGGTCCAACTGTGGGCATTCAGTAAAGTCAGTCTGCCAGATAGAATTTGCTTCCAGTCCTCGAGGGTTGACTCCTGCCTCCCACAATGGCGAGTGCTGACAGTAAGGACAGGTGGCTACTACTTCTCTTGCTGCTCTTATTGAGATGCCACACTCCTTTGCCAAGGCTTTAGCACCCAGGTGCAGTTGTTCATGTAGTTTCTTTGCCTCCGCCAAGGTCCAGACTCCCGCGGCTGCCTCATCAGCCATGCGATTCCCCTCAATCAGTGGTCCAGGCCCCGTCTGATGACTGCGAATGTGAATTACTGTCACCGTTGCCCCTCGCTGTGATAAAGCAATCTCTAGCATCAAGGCAATTTCCGTGTGTGGTACACCCTCTCGTTTCATGGACATGACTAATTTATACACATATAAGGAGTCTGTGCACACATTTATATGCCGATCTATATCCTTTCGCAGGTCCATCTCTAGCGCTTTCGCCTCCAGCCACTGCACACTTTTACCCTGCTCCTCATACGTCTGTCGCATCCAACTATTTTCTTCTTTCCATACTACCGCCGCTCTGTTTGTCTTTGAGGAAGCGTCTGTGAAATATGTTGGTCCTGGGTGAGGGGTATCCAAAACTCTACTATCCACACTCAAATCTACCACTTTGGCTGTTTCGGCCCACTTCTGTACCGTGCCTGTGACTATTTTCCCTGGGTATGAGTATACTGCCAATTGTATATCCTCTTCACTCTCTACCACCTTCTGCCATTTCTCCCCATTCCACGGCACTGTCAGCTTATCTGGCTCTTTCCCCAAAATTACCTTGCTTTCCCGTCGCAGCCGCCAAATCATTCCCGCAGCTACCTTGACTTTTGTGGAGAATGCATCGTTGGGAACCTTCTGATATACCCATCGCAGTGGTTTTTCTTCCCCTGCCCGTATTTGATATAGCAATCCTAACCCTCCACAGGCGGTCAGAATCCAACCTGCAATTAATTCCTCCTGGTGGTCCCACCGCCATACTCCTTCCTTTTGCATTCGACGTTCTATCATCTGCAACTGCTGGACTGCCTCAGCGTCTAAACTCCTGGGCTCCCATGGGTTGGTCCCTTTAAGCAACGCATAGAAAGGTTGCATCTCCTCACTGGTGACGCGCACAAATGTCCGCAACCACTGCAGTGCTCCTACCAGCTTCTGGACATCGTGTAAATTTTTAACCTTAGGTGTAAGTTTAATAGGCTGAGCTTGTATGGAATCGCCTTCTATTCTAGCACCCAGAAATCCACACACTGGTCCTCGCTGTACCTTTGCCTCAGCTACCTTGAGGCCCTGTTCCGCAAGGCCCCTTTGGGTGTCTGAAAAGACTTGTTCACACAACGCCTCGGTGGACGCAGCTATGAGGACGTCATCCATGTAGTGGATCATGTAGATTCTCTCCTGATACTGCTGCCTTACTTGCTGCAATGCAGAAGCCACATACCTCTGGCAGATCGCTGGAGAATTTTTCATCCCCTGCGGAAGTACTGTCCACTGCCATCTACTACCTGGTTCTGTGCGGTTCACCGCAGGCAGAGTAAAGGCAAATCTCTTTCTATCATCTGGATGTAGCGGAATGCTGAAGAAGCAGTCTTTGATATCTAAAACAATGACTTGCCATCCTCTTGGGACAGCACTCAGATCTGGTAGGCCAGGTTGGAGAGGCCCCATGTCCTCCATTTGCTGATTTACTGCTCTAAGATCATGCAGCATCCTCCATTGGTTTTTATCTTTCTTTTTTATAGCAAATATAGGGGTGTTCCACGGGCTCATCGAGGGCTCTAGGTGCCCTGCTTCGTGCTCTCGTTTTTCTATAGCTCTTACAGCCTCTGTTTTCTCTGTTGTCAGGGGCCACTGCTCCACCCAGACGGGCTGTTCTGTTTTCCACACTAACTTGTGCTGATGAAGCCCCTCTGAGGCAGTGGCCCTTATGCTAAATTTTTCAACCCGATCCCCATCTGGGCAAGGGCGTCTCGCCCTAACAAGGGGCTTGCTACCCCATCGGCTACTAGTATGGTCACTACAGCCATGAGGAGCTTCCCTGCGTCCTCGTCCATGACTTCGAGTTTCACAGGGCAAGTACTTGTTCTCGTCTGTTGTTCTCCTCCTACCCCTATTATACGTTTTCCCATGGCGAGGGGCCAAGTTGGTGGCCACCGTTCGAGTGGCATTATTGTGACATCTGCCCCGGTATCCACTAACATTCCCAGGCATATTCGTGCCGGGTAACTCGGTTCGTGTGGGGTAATCATCACTGCTGCCATGGGTCTCTAGTCACAGCCTATGACCAAGGCCACGCGGGGGCTGTAACCTGCAAATCTTGCCCCCCTGCGTGACGGTTCACTCCCCCTTGGCTCGCTACGGTGGGCCAAGCTCCTGGCGTTGGCACTGTGATGGGGGTCATTTGACTCATAGGAGGCGCGAATCCCCCTTGCTTCGCCCTCCCTTGGCCGTTTCCCGGCCTCGTAGTTGGACAATCTCTTGCCAGGTGTCCTGGCTTCCCACACACCCAGCACCTCCCTACTGGGCGCGCTCCTCCTCCATTACATCCTCCCCTTTCCGCTAACGGGCACCCAGCTCTAAAGTGCCCTCGCCGGCCACACAAGTGACATATCGGCCCCACCCCGGCTGCTTGCACCATCACCCTTTCTTCGCTTCCACAGTCAGTGTTCTGGCAGACGTGCGCTCCCGCACTGCCATGCTGGTTCAATGCTTCCTGGCGCAAGACATGCCTGATGGTTTCACCCAATGGCGCCCCTACCGCCAGGGTGCGGAGGATATCTTGCGTTTGCGGATTTGCTTGATTTCGGAGGCAATCCATAAGGACTGCCTCCTTGGCTGCTGGTGGCAATTCTGATTCTATAATAGCCTTTTGCAACCTGTCACAAAACGTTGTAAATGGCTCTGCTAGACCTTGCTGTATCTTTTGCCAAGGTTCTGCTTTTTTCTCATACCTGCCCACTTCGCTATACGCTCTGCGGGAACTCTCCGTTACCGCTTGTAGCTCCCTGCCCCTTAATTCTGCTGCTTGCAACTGCGGGGTTTCCAGTCCTTGACTTCTGCCAGTGAGCCGGTCAAGGGTGGTCCCCCTCAGCGGGTGGCCTGGAACTGCCGCCACTTGCTGTACGAGGGCATGGCAAGCACTGTGCATTGCCTCCTTCCAAAGTATGTACATTGTGGGAGCTAATATTGCTTTCGCCAACTGCTTAGCATCAGAGGGGGTCAATGGCGCTGCATGCGCAGCGTCCAGCAGCAATCCTACTCCTTCGTCTTTCAGCCCCTTTTCTTTAATTTCTCGCCATAAAGTTCGCACTAGCTTGGCATCTATCGGCGTCCACTCCACTCCTCCTCCTGGAGCTAATCGGACAGGGAAGATCCCGGGCATCTCTATCCTTACTCCATCGAGGCTACAATCTCTAGCTATCAGCCGCCAGTTAGGTAACGCAACTGACTGTCGCTGGGGTGCACCCTTCGTTAAAAGTCCTGTCTGCTGCCGAGTTACTTCCCCTAGTGCGCGCATAACCTGCTGCAGCTGCCGCAGCACGTCCTCCGGAGACCCCTCCGGAGCTGCAGCGCCCCGGACCTCCCCTTTTGGCGGTCCCTTTCCTCCCTCCTTCTGACTGGTCCTCCGAGTCTCTGCTGTTTTGTGCCTCTTTTTTGCGCGCCGCAGGCAAGCTGCTCTCTCTTCCCACCTATGGGCATCGGTTTCTCCCCCAATTTCTGATTCGCTGCTACTCGAAGTTGTTCTATACTCCCCCTGTCCTCCCCTCCAGGCACCCCAATCCCCCTCCTCGTCCGACTCCCATCTCAAGGGTTGCCCCGGGAGCCAGTCTCAAGGGTCGGGCAGAGGGCGGTGCCGCTGCCGGCGCTGCTTCCGGCGCTGGTCATCTTTCTCCTTCCGCTCCGTCACTCCCGCTGCGTCCGCTGCCACGTCACCCTCCCCGCGCGCCTGTGCCAAATCATCCCAGGGGTATGCGGGGGGGGGGACACTCTAAAGGCCCCGCTGGCTCAACAGGGAACACCGCCGCTTCCCGATCCACCTCCTTGGGAGCCTCAGACTGAGCCGCTGGCCAGGCTACTCCGTCCGAACTCTCCCCTTCTTCCCCATCCCCCGCGATGCTTGCCCCTGTCTGCGTCCCCACCGCCCCTCCTGGGTCTCTTTCCAGGCTACTGTCGCCCGTAACACCGTGCAGGCACCGCTGCGCCTGCCGCCACGTCTCCTGATCATCCCGAGCTTTCAATAGTAATCCGTGTATTTTTCCCCAGACCTGTATGTACTGGGGTTTTCCCATCATAGCCCTTTCGGCTAACTCCTCTTTAATCCTCACCCACTTATCCTTATTAAATATGTCTGCGGGACTTCGTATGAGCCCCTGCGTAATCATCCATTGGATGGCCTTTGAGGTAGGCGTCTTCGATATCGAAGTACCATATTCCTTCCCCAATCCCTTCAGTACCTTTACGACTGAATCCATGGCGCGCCCGCCGACCTGCGGCTCCCCGGCCCGCCCCTGCGTGCCCCAAGCTCTCTTTCCCCCCGGCGAACCTGCCAAGCCTCCCCGCTAATCACGTCGGGGTCAACACTTGTAGCTGTACGCTTCGACGGGAGAACTTATCTTGGGCCGCATACCTCCAGGACACAGGGCTATACCCACCCTGGGGACAGTGATGCACAGACATCAATACGATGGATGCAAAATGTCCGTTTATTTGGCTGCGTCACACGCTTATATAGCTCTTGCGGTTCCTGTTCCTGCCACTCCTATGGGGAGGAGTCTATCTTTCCATCACATCCCGTAATCTTCCGGTCGCCGATCCCTGTCTATTCACCTACACCTCTTCAACACTGGCTGGCCACGGGGCATAGGAAGCCTGTTCCAGGGGTTGAGCACCCTCTTGGTAAAGAGAGATTTCCTCATGTCAAGTCCAAGCCTCCCCTGAGGGATGCAGCTTTGAGCCATTCCCACACGTCCTGGCACTGGATCCCAGGGAGAGGAGATCAGCACCTCCCTCTCCACTTCCCCTCCTCAGGAAGCTGTAGAGAGCCATGAGGTCGCCCGCCCCTCAGCCTCCTTCTCGCCAAACTAGACCAACTCCTCAGCTGCTCCCCAGAGGACATGCCTTCCAGCCCCTTCCCCAGCTTTGGTGCCCTCCTCTGGATGCATTCAGGGACCTTAACGACCCTTTGAAATTGTGGGGCCCAGGTCACGTGACTGCATCCTCCAGAGTTCGGGAATGCAATTACTACAGCTAGAGGGAATTGTTTCGGGATGTGCTATGTCAGCACGCATTTGCCACGTGGGGCCCTTTGCAAGGAGGAAAGCATGGCCTGAAAATGCACTGGCTACCAGTTTGTAAATCAAAACATAGGCTTTAGCTTACTAACGCCGTGTTGTTTGAAAGCCTTGCTCCTTAACGGTCCTGTTCTCTTCTTGTTAAAGCCCTCTGCACAGGGGACACTCCTGACAAGGGAATTCCCCTCTAGCCTCACTCTCTCTGCTGATCCACCACATTCATGTTTGGGCACATGCAAGGACCAGTTGCCTCTTCATACTGAGCTGGTATCAAAATGCTGAGATTCTTTAACTGAATAGACAGATGCTGGCAGCTTTCTGTACTCATTGCACTGGTTTTGCAAACTAATTACCAAGTGTGCGCTAGAAGACTGGTTTTCATAGTTGGTTTAATCAATTTGAAAAAAAAACCCAAACAATGACGTTCCTTTGTATCTGAACAACGTTATCAGTCATTTCACCACAGCAACATTCTCAGGTGGTTTCAGGTGGGCGTATAAAAAAGCAAAACCCTCAGTCCTTCTTGGCAGCTATCTTCCAGGCGTGTAGGGAATCTCAAAGAGAGGCAAATGCCTTTTGGTGTCGGGCAGCCACCTGGCCAGCCAACTCCTTACCCACACCAGCATGATCAGCAATGACCTTCCTCTCCCCTAAATACCTGCAGAATTCATTTCAAAACTCAGCAACGTGTCTTCACACTCCTGGAGAGTAAAGCTTATCCCTATAGACAGCCCAGTCAGCTTTCTCAGTGCCTGGCACTTTCTCCAAGGAAACTTCCAAAATGGAAGCTCAGTTCATGCCAGCTGTGGTTATTTCCTTCCCGAGGAGGCAGACATCCATCCATTTCTAAAGGGGCTACACTGACACCACCAGCTTCTCACTGACAGCCCACCCACACCATCTGTCCATTGCCCACCTGGCCAGCGGAGGGCTGGATCTACTGGCTATGACTGCATGGAGCTGGACTCCAGCAGGCTACTGATGGGTGAAAGCCTCCCTAACACATCTCTCAGGCTCCACCCTTCAGGCTTTGCTGTCATCAAATGTAGGAAAGGGAGCACTTTGTGGTCAGGACTTTTCAATTGAGATTGCAGAAAACCATTGTTCGAGAACTGCAGCTTTCCCTGACTACATCATATTCTCAATGTCGTGGCACCCCATGAACCAGAAAACGCTGTATCCTCCTCGTCATCTCTTTCTACAGACCCCATGCTCCATACCAGCTGAAGCTCTGACAGGAGAGACAGCCCCTACCTCAAGAAAGCATGTGTGAAGAACTGCACTGTAGAAATAGGTAACCCAACATCAGGTGGAGCGCCATGAGTCTCTGCTCCAGTCTGGAAACATGGGAGCAGGCCGGTGTTCCTGTAGGCATGAGGAGATCACTGGGGGACTATGAGCCACCCATGTGATACAGGGAAATGCCTTCTCGCGTGTCAGGAAAGATGTTTCCATAGGAAAGGCAAGCATTGTGCAAAGCCCTGGTGAGAACTCACCTGGACCACCATGGACGTTTCTCATTGCTCAGGTTCAAGAGAGAGAAATTCCACCCGGGGTGAAGGCAGACAAAGACTGAGCAGTTGACTGGGGACGTGGAGGGCCTGCAGGGCAGGTGACGACTCGAAGGAGCAAGGCAAAGACTGAAAAGGGCTGCCGTCACTTTCTTGGAAGTGCCACTATTTGGCACCCCTGTAAAAAATTACAAGAATAGTACCTTTGTTCCTCTTTCAGCACTCAAAATACTCAATGCTAAAGAAAAACGATATTTGCCACGCTTTGAGATCAGATCTGAACATCTTCCCACAAAAGGAGGCAGGGAAATAACTCTCAGAAACATGAAAGTCACCAGACAGCTCTGAAAGTCGTACCCCATGGCTGAAGCGCACTTTGTACCCCATATCGACATGGCCAACTGCACAGCTTGGTTTCAGTGGGAAAAGGGGATGCGAGGGTGAGAGCAGCCATGGGCTATTTTTACAGTTTGGAAGAGTCGTTGCTGACCTGGCTGTGTCTTGGGCACGGATCCAAATGCTCTAGGTCTGAAAATGAGCAGCCTTTCCACCAGACCAGTGTAACCTCTGCTGCCTTCTTTTTCAAAGGCTGTGTTATTTCCATGGCGGTCTCTTGGCACCGCCCATCCCACCCTATGGCGCTGGTTACACTTTGGCTTTCCTCCAGGCCGTGGCTGCTGAAATCACCCCCCTTGCACCCCAGGAAAAGGGTTTGTGCCCAGCCAGATCAAGGCCCTTGTCCTCCTCGCTGCCTGACCTCATGGCCGCCAGCTCTGGTGCAGAGACGGGGGAGAGGGGACAGCTAATAGGGGTGGTCTCTGAGCGGCAGGCTTGGTTTCTGCCATGGCCTGAGAGAAGAGTAACAGCGTGAGGTTTGTCCTTGGGAGCCAAGTGGCAGAGGACACATCAGGGACGGCCAGCAGCTGCGCCCAGTGCGTGGCCACCAAGGGCAGGGACGGCCCCCTGGGCCCCCCGGGCACAGGGACTGCCTCGGGGCCAGCACCCCAAAGGCCTTCCTCCAAAGGACGCTGGGCAGATGGGTGGTGGGCGGGGCGGCGCGGGGGCGGCGGGGGGGCGGAGCCTGGTCACACCCATGTCATAGGGCCACCACCCAGCAACGCAGCAGTCACAATGCCCCGGGACAGGATAAAAGGCAGCACCGTCCAGTGCCCGCTGCCAGGGCTGGCCTGGGGGCAGCCTGAAGACATCCGAGAGGAAGTCCTTGAGAAGCCGGCAGAATTACTTGGAGGGGGCTGCGGGAGCAAGACCGGAGGAGGCTGGACGAGGCTGCTGGAGAGGAGAAGAACCAGCGAGAGCTGGAGGCACCTGAGGCTCTCTGGTCTTTTCAGCCGGAGATCTGTGGCTAAAGCAAGGGAACACCTTCTTGAGGAGCACTGCAGAGCTCGCTGTCCTCATCCCCTGCAGAGCCAGTGGCAGCAGCCGTAAGAAATGGGACACGCAGGTGTTGCCAGGGGTCCCCGTGTTTTGGAGCAGGACCCACTGGTGTCCTGCCAGGCACAGAAAGGATTCTTGCCGCCAGGGCTGATCAGGCTGGGGACATCAGGCCACTCTGGGAAGCCCCTGAGATGGCTCCAGGTTGAGGGAGAACAGGCTTGGGCATCTCGTGGGAGGCGTGACCAGCCTGTGGGACGAGGAGGCAGGTCTTGCTCACAGGCTCAGGGAATAGCCGATCGCCAGCTCTGGGGTCAGGAAGGAATTTTCCCCCGGGGCAGATTGGCACCGGTCCCCGGGGGTTTTTTGCCTTCCTCTGCAGCACTGAGCATGACCACTTGTCAGGGCTCCTCTGCCCCATTTTGGCTAGGTTACTGCCTGCTGCTCATGCACCACGAAGACGGCCTCTCGTGCCCTGCAGCTGGGGGGAGGAAGGCTTTTTTTCCCCCACGGTGGGCTAGCAAGTGTCCCCGGGGGTTTTTTGCCTTCCTCTGCAGCACTGAGCACAGCCCCTTGCCAGGGCTCCGTTGGGCCATTTTGGCCAGGTGCCTGCTGCTCCTGCTCCACGAAGGTGGCCCTCGTGCCCCGCATCCGGGGGGAGGAAGCGTTTTAGACTCCCAGGGTGGGCCCCCAGTGTGGCCCCCGCGGGTTGCTTCTTTTCCTCCGTAGCACTGAGCACAGCCCCTTTTCAAGGCTCCTCTGGGCCCTTTTCGCCTGGTTCTTGCCTGCTGCTCTCGTACCTCCAAGGTGCTACTTCTGCCCTGGCTCTTCTGGGCTCTCTTTCCCATTGCAAGTTTGTAGTGGGAGCCAGCTCGGCTCTTCCCTCGGCTCCATTTCCCCAGGGGTTCTTGCCTGTGCAAAACAGCCAGAGCTTGGAAGGGCTCCAGGCTTGCTGCCCCATCTGGAGCTGCCACTTTTCGGCTCTCCCTGTGTGCAATAGAAGCGTGGGACAAGCACGAGAGT
Organism: Phalacrocorax carbo; assembly: GCF_963921805.1. Taxonomy (NCBI): domain Eukaryota; kingdom Metazoa; phylum Chordata; class Aves; order Suliformes; family Phalacrocoracidae; genus Phalacrocorax; species Phalacrocorax carbo. Next base: position 102,990,084 of record NC_087514.1, on the reverse strand, counting down.
GCTTTTCATGCATCACTGGCCAAGAAGTACAACGCAGCAAGTTTTGGAAGGCAAAAAGGATGCTTGTTATCAACGTGTGTCCTGCTTTGGAAAATGCCCCACGATACCACACGCTGCTGCTGCTGCTGCTGCTGCTGCTGCTGCTTCTTCCTCTTTTGTGTGTGGTTGGGCCTGGTCCTCGTTCTCCAAGTTCTCACTCTCCAGGAAACAGGGACCGCTTGGCATGTATTCCTGCTGCCACTTTCTGCAGCTCTGTCACTTGCCTTTGCAAGGGATCCTGCAAAGGACTTTTTTCCAAGCTAAACTGAAGAATGCATCAGCCTGCTCCCGGCTCCATGGCCGTGTTCGCTTAATGCTTGCGAGCACTGGCTCTGAAATCGATTCAGAAAAATAACTTAAAATGATACAAAATCTAAAAATAACATCCTGCTTCCACTTATAACCTTTCTGATTTGTGTCCTTGAATGTGTTTTTGGAGCTGAAAACGCCCTGACATTTCAGGCAAAGAACAGCCTCATTGCTATTTGGCTCCCGGTGAGCACCGGGAATAGAACAGAATAGGATAGAATAGTTATGCTATGTTATGCATGTGGTTCTGCATGACAAGCTGTGACCTAGGCCTGAGGGGTCCATCCAGGAGAGCAGCTCCCTGCAGGGCAGGCCCCAGGCCCATCCGTGAGAGAGGGGCAGAGGCGGTGGTTGGTTGTCCAGACCAACAGACGAGGTGTTGCACACCTGCAACATCGCTCAGGCAGGGACTGAAGGCTCCAGGCGGAGCTGAGACACCACGTCCCCTGGGCCCTTGGCAGGAGACGGTGTGGGCGGGGGTCCCAGGGGAGGCGGCCGGTCCTGCCCGTTGAGGCCCCTGAGCACCCCCAGGACCCTGGCAGAAGTAGACCTGTAGCGCTCGTATGCTCTCCTTTCCTTTAGGCATTTATGGTTGGCCACCCTGGAGAACGCGTTTTGGCCCAGATGGACCTTCACCCTGATGGAGTACTGTTGTTCTCTGACTCTTCTTTTAGCATGTTTTTTCCAAAGGAAACAGCTCAGGCATTTCTAAAAAGGAGTACAAGGAGAAAAAACAAAACAACAAACAAATCCACAGGGGAAAGAACAGGTATTGCTCACATCAAAAAGGATTGCAACCATTTAGTTCCAGAGCACTTCCTGCTTCAGACTGAGGGCTTGGTTTTTGAGCCTCGCTAGCGTCACAGATGTGGGGTTTTGCCATCCCGTGGAAACCTAGCTAAACTGGATGAACACAGAAGACTCTCAAAAACTGCAGTGGCCCCATGCTTTTGGCAAATTTGTTCAGGTGGTCAAATTATGTTCCGATGATCCCCAGCTCTCACCCCCATCAGAAGGTACAAGCCCCTTCCACAAAGTGACAGAGCCAGTGCCTAGGCTGGGACGTGATTACCCATTCAATGCCTTCTGCTAGTGCAAGGCTGGGAGTAAATGTCATCAGAGATTTCCTCAGCATGTGCTGGTAGGGAAAGAAGGAGGGAGGGAGGGAGGGAGGGAGGGAGGGAGGGAGGGAGGGAGGGAGGGAGAAGAATCAAATCAAAATAAATACAGTCAAATTGAACTGAACTGAATCTGAATCTAAGCAAATCATCTTGAATCAAATAGAATAGAAGAGTTGAGTTGCAAGGGACCTACAACAAGGATTGAGTCCAACTGCCTGACCACTGCAAGCCTGACCAAACGTAAAAGAATGTTAATACGGGTGTTGTCCAAATGCCTCTTCAACACTGGCTGGCCACGGGGCATAGGAAGCCTGTTCCAGGGGTTGAGCACCCTCTTGGTAAAGAGAGATTTCCTCATGGCAAGTCCAAGCCTCCCCTGAGGGATGCAGCTTTGAGCCATTCCCACACGTCCTGGCACTGGATCCCAGGGAGAGGAGATCAGCACCTCCCTCTCCACTTCCCCTCCTCAGGAAGCTGTAGAGAGCCATGAGGTCGCCCGCCCCTCAGCCTCCTTCTCGCCAAACTAGACCAACTCCTCAGCTGCTCCCCAGAGGACATGCCTTCCAGCCCCTTCCCCAGCTTTGGTGCCCTCCTCTGGATGCATTCAGGGACCTTAACGACCTTTTGAAATTGTGGGGCCCAGGTCACGTGACTGCATCCTCCAGAGTTCGGGAATGCAATTACTACAGCTAGAGGGAATTGTTTCGGGATGTGCTATGTCAGCACGCATTTGCCACGTGGGGCCCTTTGCAAGGAGGAAAGCATGGCCTGAAAATGCACTGGCTACCAGTTTGTAAATCAAAACATAGGCTTTAGCTTACTAACGCCGTGTTGTTTGAAAGCCTTGCTCCTTAACGGTCCTGTTCTCTTCTTGTTAAAGCCCTCTGCACAGGGGACACTCCTGACAAGGGAATTCCCCTCTAGCCTCACTCTCTCTGATGATCCACCACATTCATGTTTGGGCACATGCAAGGACCAGTTGCCTCTTCATACTGAGCTGGTATCAAAATGCTGAGATTCTTTAACTGAATAGACAGATGCTGGCAGCTTTCTGTACTCATTGCACTGGTTTTGCAAACTAATTACCAAGTGTGCGCTAGAAGACTGGTTTTCATAGTTGGTTTAATCAGTTTGAAAAAAAAACCCAAACAATGACGTTCCTTTGTATCTGAACAACGTTATCAGTCATTTCACCACAGCAACATTCTCAGGTGGTTTCAGGTGGGCGTATAAAAAAGCAAAACCCTCAGTCCTTCTTGGCAGCTATCTTCCAGGCGTGTAGGGACTCTCAAAGAGAGGCAATTGCCTTTTGGTGTCGGGCAGCCACCTGGCCAGCCAACTCCTTACCCACACCAGCATGATCAGCAATGACCTTCCTCTCCCCTAAATACCTGCAGAATTCATTTCAAAACTCAGCAACGTGTCTTCACACTCCTGGAGAGTAAAGCTTATCCCTATAGACAGCCCAGTCAGCTTTCTCAGTGCCTGGCACTTTCTCCAAGGAAACTTCCAAAATGGAAGCTCAGTTCATGCCAGCTGTGGTTATTTCCTTCCCGAGGAGGCAGACATCCATCCATTTCTAAAGGGGCTACACTGACACCACCAGCTTCTCACTGACAGCCCACCCACACCATCTGTCCATTGCCCACCTGGCCAGCGGAGGGCTGGATCTACTGGCTATGACTGCATGGAGCTGGACTCCAGCAGGCTACTGATGGGTGAAAGCCTCCCTAACACATCTCTCAGGCTCCACCCTTCAGGCTTTGCTGTCATCAAATGTAGGAAAGGGAGCACTTCGTGGTCAGGACTTTTCAATTGAGATTGCAGAAAACCATTGTTCGAGAACTGCAGCTTTCCCTGACTACATCATATTCTCAATGTCGTGGCACCCCATGAACCAGAAAATGCTGTATCCTCCTCGTCATCTCTTTCTACAGACCCCATGCTCCATACCAGCTGAAGCTCTGACAGGAGAGACAGCCCCTACCTCAAGAAAGCATGTGTGAAGAACTGCACTGTAGAAATAGGTAACCCAACATCAGGTGGAGCGCCATGAGTCTCTGCTCCAGTCTGGAAACATGGGAGCAGGCCGGTGTTCCTGTAGGCATGAGGAGATCACTGGGGGACTATGAGCCACCCATGTGATACAGGGAAATGCCTTCTCGCGTGTCAGGAAAGATGTTTCCATAGGAAAGGCAAGCATTGTGCAAAGCCCTGGTGAGAACTCACCTGGACCACCATGGACGTTTCTCATTGCTCAGGTTCAAGAGAGAGAAATTCCACCCGGGGTGAAGGCAGACAAAGACTGAGCAGTTGACTGGGGACGTGGAGGGCCTGCAGGGCAGGTGACGACTCGAAGGAGCAAGGCAAAGACTGAAAAGGGCTGCCGTCACTTTCTTGGAAGTGCCACTATTTGGCACCCCTGTAAAAAATTACAAGAATAGTACCTTTGTTCCTCTTTCAGCACTCAAAATACTCAATGCTAAAGAAAAACGATATTTGCCAGGCTTTGAGATCAGATCTGAACATCTTCCCACAAAAGGAGGCAGGGAAATAACTCTCAGAAACATGAAGGTCACCAGACAGCTCTGAAAGTTGTACCCCATGGCTGAAGCGCACTTTGTACCCCATATCGACACGGCCAACTGCACAGCTTGGTTTCAGTGGGAAAAGGGGATGTGAGGGTGAGAGCAGCCATGGGCTATTTTTACAGTTTGGAAGAGTCGTTGCTGACCTGGCTGTGTCTTGGGCACGGATCCAAATGCTCTAGGTCTGAAAATGAGCAGCCTTTCCACCAGACCAGTGTAACCTCTGCTGCCTTCTTTTTCAAAGGCTGTGTTATTTCCATGGCGGTCTCTTGGCACCGCCCATCCCACCCTATGGCGCTGGTTACACTTTGGCTTTCCTCCAGGCCGTGGCTGCTGAAATCACCCCCCTTGCACCCCAGGAAAAGGGTTTGTGCCCAGCCAGATCAAGGCCCTTGTCCTCCTCGCTGCCTGACCTCATGGCCGCCAGCTCTGGTGCAGAGACGGGGGAGAGGGGACAGCTAATAGGGGTGGTCTCTGAGCGGCAGGCTTGGTTTCTGCCATGGCCTGAGAGAAGAGTAACAGCGTGAGGTTTGTCCTTGGGAGCCAAGTGGCAGAGGACACATCAGGGACGGCCAGCAGCTGCGCCCAGTGCGTGGCCACCAAGGGCAGGGACGGCCCCCTGGGCCCCCCGGGCCCAGGGACTGCCTCGGGGCCAGCACCCCAAAGGCCTTCCTCCAAAGGACGCTGGGCAGATGGGTGGTGGGCGGGGCGGCGCGGGGGCGGCGGGGGGGCGGAGCCTGGTCACACCCATGTCATAGGGCCACCACCCAGCAACGCAGCAGTCACAATGCCCCGGGACAGGATAAAAGGCAGCACCGTCCAGTGCCCGCTGCCAGGGCTGGCCTGGGGGCAGCCTGAAGACATCCGAGAGGAAGTCCTTGAGAAGCCGGCAGAATTACTTGGAGGGGGCTGCGGGAGCAAGACCGGAGGAGGCTGGACGAGGCTGCTGGAGAGGAGAAGAACCAGCGAGAGCTGGAGGCACCTGAGGCTCTCTGGTCTTTTCAGCCGGAGATCTGTGGCTAAAGCAAGGGAACACCTTCTTGAGGAGCACTGCAGAGCTCGCTGTCCTCATCCCCTGCAGAGCCAGTGGCAGCAGCCGTAAGAAATGGGACACGCAGGTGTTGCCAGGGGTCCCCGTGTTTTGGAGCAGGACCCACTGGTGTCCTGCCAGGCACAGAAAGGATTCTTGCCGCCAGGGCTGATCAGGCTGGGGACATCAGGCCACTCTGGGAAGCCCCTGAGATGGCTCCAGGTTGAGGGAGAACAGGCTTGGGCATCTCGTGGGAGGCGTGACCAGCCTGTGGGACGAGGAGGCGGGTCTTGCTCACAGGCTCAGGGAATAGCCGATCGCCAGCTCTGGGGTCAGGAAGGAATTTTCCCCCGGGGCAGATTGGCACCGGTCCCCGGGGGTTTTTTGCCTTCCTCTGCAGCACTGAGCATGACCACTTGTCAGGGCTCCTCTGCCCCATTTTGGCTAGGTTACTGCCTGCTGCTCATGCACCACGAAGACGGCCTCTCGTGCCCTGCAGCTGGGGGGAGGAAGGCTTTTTTTCCCCCACGGTGGGCTAGCAAGTGTCCCCGGGGGTTTTTTGCCTTCCTCTGCAGCACTGAGCACAGCCCCTTGCCAGGGCTCCGTTGGGCCATTTTGGCCAGGTGCCTGCTGCTCCTGCTCCACGAAGGTGGCCCTCGTGCCCCGCATCCGGGGGGAGGAAGCGTTTTAGACTCCCAGGGTGGGCCCCCAGTGTGGCCCCCGCGGGTTGCTTCTTTTCCTCCGTAGCATTGAGCACAGCCCCTTTTCAAGGCTCCTCTGGGCCCTTTTCGCCTGGTTCTTGCCTGCTGCTCTTGTACCTCCAAGGTGCTACTTCTGCCCTGGCTCTTCTGGGCTCTCTTTCCCATTGCAAGTTTGTAGTGGGAGCCAGCTCGGCTCTTCCCTCGGCTCCATTTCCCCAGGGGTTCTTGCCTGTGCAAAACAGCCAGCGCTTGGAAGGGCTCCAGGCTTGCTGCCCCATCTGGAGCTGCCACTTTTCGGCTCTCCCTGTGTGCAATAGAAGCGTGGGACAAGCACGAGAGTGCTCTTCATGCATCACTGGCCAAGAAGTACAACGCAGCAAGTTTTGGAAGGCAAAAAGGATGCTTGTTATCAACGTGTGTCCTGCTTTGGAAAATGCCCCACGATACCACACGCTGCTGCTGCTGCTGCTGCTGCTTCCTCTTTTGTGTGTGGTTGGGCCTGGTCCTCGTTCTCCAAGTTCTCACTCTCCAGGAAACAGGGACCGCTTGGCATGTATTCCTGCTGCCACTTTCTGCAGCTCTGTCACTTGCCTTTGCAAGGGATCCTGCAAAGGACTTTTTTCCAAGCTAAACTGAAGAATGCATCAGCCTGCTCCCGGCTCCATGGCCGTGTTCGCTTAATGCTTGCGAGCACTGGCTCTGAAATCGATTCAGAAAAATAACTTAAAATGATACAAAATCTAAAAATAACATCCTGCTTCCACTTATAACCTTTCTGATTTGTGTCCTTGAATGTGTTTTTGGAGCTGAAAACGCCCTGACATTTCAGGCAAAGAACAGCCTCATTGCTATTTGGCTCCCGGTGAGCACCGGGAATAGAACAGAATAGGATAGAATAGTTATGCTATGTTATGCATGTGGTTCTGCATGACAAGCTGTGACGTAGGCCTGAGGGGTCCATCCAGGAGAGCAGCTCCCTGCAGGGCAGGCCCCAGGCCCATCCGTGAGAGAGGGGCAGAGGCGGTGGTTGGTTGTCCAGACCAACAGACGAGGTGTTGCACACCTGCAACATCGCTCAGGCAGGGACTGAAGGCTCCAGGCGGAGCTGAGACACCACGTCCCCTGGGCCCTTGGCAGGAGACGGTGTGGGCGGGGGTCCCAGGGGAGGCCGGTCCTGCCCGTTGAGGCCCCTGAGCACCCCCAGGACCCTGGCAGAAGTAGACCTGTAGCGCTCCTATGCTCTCCTTTCCTTTAGGCATTTATGGTTGGCCACCCTGGAGAACGCGTTTTGGCCCAGATGGACCTTCACCCTGATGGAGTACTGTTGTTCTCTGACTCTTCTTTTAGCATGTTTTTTCCAAAGGAAACAGCTCAGGCATTTCTAAAAAGGAGTACAAGGAGAAAAAACAAAAACAACAAACAAATCCACAGGGGAAAGAACAGGTATTGCTCACATCAAAAAGGATTGCAACCATTTAGTTCCAGAGCACTTCCTGCTTCAGACTGAGGGCTTGGTTTTTGAGCCTCGCTAGCGTCACAGATGTGGGGTTTTGCCATCCCGTGGAAACCTAGCTAAACTGGATGAACACAGAAGACTCTCAAAAACTGCAGTGGCCCCATGCTTTTGGCAAATTTGTTCAGGTGGTCAAATTATGTTCCGATGATCCCCAGCTCTCACCCCCATCAGAAGGTACAAACCCCTTCCACAAAGTGACAGAGCCAGTGCCTAGGCTGGGACGTGATTACCCATTCAATGCCTTCTGCTAGTGCAAGGCTGGGAGTAAATGTCATCAGAGATTTCCTCAGCATGTGCTGGTAGGGAAAGGAGGGAGGGAGGGAGGGAGGGAGGGAGGGAGGGAGGGAGGGAGGGAGGGAGGGAGGGAGGGAGAAGAATCAAATCAAAATAAATACAGTCAAATTGAACTGAACTGAATCTGAATCTAAGCAAATCATCTTGAATCAAATAGAATAGAAGAGTTGAGTTGCAAGGGACCTACAACAAGGATTGAGTCCAACTGCCTGACCACTGCAAGCCTGACCAAACGTAAAAGAATGTTAATACGGGTGTTGTCCAAATGCCTCTTCAACACTGGCTGGCCACGGGGCATAGGAAGCCTGTTCCAGGGGTTGAGCACCCTCTTGGTAAAGAGAGATTTCCTCATGGCAAGTCCAAGCCTCCCCTGAGGGATGCAGCTTTGAGCCATTCCCACACGTCCTGGCACTGGATCCCAGGGAGAGGAGATCAGCACCTCCCTCTCCACTTCCCCTCCTCAGGAAGCTGTAGAGAGCCATGAGGGAGGTCGCCCCTCAGCCTCCTTCTCGCCAAACTAGACAAAATCCTCAGCTGCTCCCCACAGGACATGCCTTCCAGCCACTTCCCCAGCTTTGGTGCCCTCCTCTGGATGCATTCAGGGACCTTAACGACCTTTGAAATTGTGGGGCCCAGGTCACGTGACTGCATCCTCCAGAGTTCGGGAATGCAATTACTACAGCTAGAGGGAATTGTTTCGGGATGTGCTATGTCAGCACGCATTTGCCACGTGGGGCCCTTTGCAAGGAGGAAAGCATGGCCTGAAAATGCACTGGCTACCAGTTTGTAAATCAAAACATAGGCTTTAGCTTACTAACGCCGTGTTGTTTGAAAGCCTTGCTCCTTAGCGGTCCTGTTCTCTTCTTGTTAAAGCCCTCTGCACAGGGGACACTCCTGACAAGGGAATTCCCCTCTAGCCTCACTCTCTCTGCTGATCCACCACATTCATGTTTGGGCACATGCAAGGACCAGTTGCCTCTTCATACTGAGCTGGTATCAAAATGCTGAGATTCTTTAACTGAATAGACAGATGCTGGCAGCTTTCGGTACTCATTGCACTGGTTTTGCAAACTAATTACCAAGTGTGCGCTAGAAGACTGGTTTTCATAGTTGGTTTAATCAATTTGAAAAAAAACCCCAAACAATGACGTTCCTTTGTATCTGAACAACGTTATCAGTCATTTCACCACGGCAACATTCTCAGGTGGTTTCAGGTGGGCGTATAAAAAAGCAAAACCCTCAGTCCTTCTTGGCAGCTATCTTCCAGGCGTGTAGGGACTCTCAAAGAGAGGCAATTGCCTTTTGGTGTCGGGCAGCCACCTGGCCAGCCAACTCCTTACCCACACCAGCATGATCAGCAATGACCTTCCTCTCCCCTAAATACCTGCAGAATTCATTTCAAAACTCAGCAACGTGTCTTCACACTCCTGGAGAGTAAAGCTTATCCCTATAGACAGCCCAGTCAGCTTTCTCAGTGCCTGGCACTTTCTCCAAGGAAACTTCCAAAATGGAAGCTCAGTTCATGCCAGCTGTGGTTATTTCCTTCCCGAGGAGGCAGGCAGACATCCATTTCTAAAGGGGCTACACTGACACCACCGGCTTCTCACTGACAGCCCACCCACACCATCTGTCCATTGCCCACCTGGCCAGCGGAGGGCTGGATCTACTGGCTATGACTGCATGGAGCTGGACTCCAGCAGGCTACTGATGGGTGAAAGCCTCCCTAACACATCTCTCAGGCTCCACCCTTCAGGCTTTGCTGTCATCAAATGTAGGAAAGGGAGCACTTCGTGGTCAGGACTTTTCAATTGAGATTGCAGAAAACCATTGTTCGAGAACTGCAGCTTTCCCTGACTACATCATATTCTCAATGTCGTGGCACCCCATGAACCAGAAAATGCTGTATCCTCCTCGTCATCTCTTTCTACAGACCCCATGCTCCATACCAGCTGAAGCTCTGACAGGAGAGACAGCCCCTACCTCAAGAAAGCATGTGTGAAGAACTGCACTGTAGAAATAGGTAACCCAACATCAGGTGGAGCGCCATGAGTCTCTGCTCCAGTCTGGAAACATGGGAGCAGGCCGGTGTTCCTGTAGGCATGAGGAGATCACTGGGGGACTATGAGCCACCCATGTGATACAGGGAAATGCCTTCTCGCGTGTCAGGAAAGATGTTTCCATAGGAAAGGCAAGCATTGCGCAAAGCCCTGGTGAGAACTCACCTGGACCACCATGGACGTTTCTCATTCCTCAGGTTCAAGAGAGAGAAATTCCACCCGGGGTGAAGGCAGACAAAGACTGAGCAGTTGACTGGGGACGTGGAGGGCCTGCAGGGCAGGTGACGACTCGAAGGAGCAAGGCAAAGACTGAAAAGGGCTGCCGTCACTTTCTTGGAAGTGCCACTATTTGGCACCCCTGTAAAAAATTACAAGAATAGTACCTTTGTTCCTCTTTCAGCACTCAAAATACTCAATGCTAAAGAAAAACGATATTTGCCAGGCTTTGAGATCAGATCTGAACATCTTCCCACAAAAGGAGGCAGGGAAATAACTCTCAGAAACATGAAGGTCACCAGCCAGCTCTGAAAGTTGTACCCCATGGCTGAAGCGCACTTTGTACCCCATATCGACACGGCCAACTGCACAGCTTGGTTTCAGTGGGAAAAGGGATGAGAGGGTGAGAGCAGCCATGGGCTATTTTTACAGTTTGGAAGAGTCGTTGCTGACCTGGCTGTGTCTTGGGCACGGATCCAAATGCTCTAGGTCTGAAAATGAGCAGCCTTTCCACCAGACCAGTGTAACCTCTGCTGCCTTCTTTTTCAAAGGCTGTGTTATTTCCATGGCGGTCTCTTGGCACCGCCCATCCCACCCTATGGCGCTGGTTACACTTTGGCTTTCCTCCAGGCCGTGGCTGCTGAAATCACCCCCCTTGCACCCCAGGAAAAGGGTTTGTGCCCAGCCAGATCAAGGCCCTTGTCCTCCTCGCTGCCTGACCTCATGGCCGCCAGCTCTGGTGCAGAGACGGGGGAGAGGGGACAGCTAATAGGGGTGGTCTCTGGGCGGCAGGCTTGGTTTCTGCCATGGCCTGAGAGAAGAGTAACAGCGCGAGGTTTGTCCTTGGGAGCCAAGTGGCAGAGGACACATCAGGGACGGCCAGCAGCTGCGCCCAGTGCGTGGCCACCAAGGGCAGGGACGGCCCCCTGGGCCCCCCGGGCACAGGGACTGCCTCGGGGCCAGCACCCCAAAGGCCTTCCTCCAAAGGACGCTGGGCAGATGGGTGGTGGGCGGGGCGGCGCGGGGGCGGCGGGGGGGCGGAGCCTGGTCACACCCATGTCATAGGGCCACCACCCAGCAACGCAGCAGTCACAATGCCCCGGGACAGGATAAAAGGCAGCACCGTCCAGTGCCCGCTGCCAGGGCTGGCCTGGGGGCAGCCTGAAGACATCCGAGAGGAAGTCCTTGAGAAGCCGGCAGAATTACTTGGAGGGGGCTGCGGGAGCAAGACCGGAGGAGGCTGGACGAGGCTGCTGGAGAGGAGAAGAACCAGCAAGAGCTGGAGGCACCTGAGGCTCTCTGGTCTTTTCAGCCGGAGATCTGTGGCTAAAGCAAGGGAACACCTTCTTGAGGAGCACTGCAGAGCTCGCTGTCCTCATCCCCTGCAGAGCCAGTGGCAGCAGCCGTAAGAAATGGGACACGCAGGTGTTGCCAGGGGTCCCCGTGTTTTGGAGCAGGACCCACTGGTGTCCTGCCAGGCACAGAAAGGATTCTTGCCGCCAGGGCTGATCAGGCTGGGGACATCAGGCCACTCTGGGAAGCCCCTGAGATGGCTCCAGGTTGAGGGAGAACAGGCTTGGGCATCTCGTGGGAGGCGTGACCAGCCTGTGGGACGAGGAGGCGGGTCTTGCTCACAGGCTCAGGGAATAGCCGATCGCCAGCTCTGGGGTCAGGAAGGAATTTTCCCCCGGGGCAGATTGGCACCGGTCCCCGGGGGTTTTTTGCCTTCCTCTGCAGCACTGAGCATGACCACTTGTCAGGGCTCCTCTGCCCCATTTTGGCTAGGTTACTGCCTGCTGCTCATGCACCACGAAGACGGCCTCTCGTGCCCTGCAGCTGGGGGGAGGAAGGCTTTTTTCCCCCCACGGTGGGCTAGCAAGTGTCCCCGGGGGTTTTTTGCCTTCCTCTGCAGCACTGAGCACAGCCCCTTGCCAGGGCTCCGTTGGGCCATTTTGGCCAGGTGCCTGCTGCTCCTGCTCCACGAAGGTGGCCCTCGTGCCCCGCATCCGGGGGGAGGAAGCGTTTTAGACTCCCAGGGTGGGCCCCCAGTGTGGCCCCCGCGGGTTGCTTCTTTTCCTCCGTAGCATTGAGCACAGCCCCTTTTCAAGGCTCCTCTGGGCCCTTTTCGCCTGGTTCTTGCCTGCTGCTCTTGTACCTCCAAGGTGCTACTTCTGCCCTGGCTCTTCTGGGCTCTCTTTCCCATTGCAAGTTTGTAGTGGGAGCCAGCTCGGCTCTTCCCTCGGCTCCATTTCCCCAGGGGTTCTTGCCTGTGCAAAACAGCCAGCGCTTGGAAGGGCTCCAGGCTTGCTGCCCCATCTGGAGCTGCCACTTTTCGGCTCTCCCTGTGTGCAATAGAAGCGTGGGACAAGCACGAGAGTGCTTTTCATGCATCACTGGCCAAGAAGTACAACGGAGCAAGTTTTGGAAGGCAAAAAGGATGCTTGTTATCAACGTGTGTCCTGCTTTGGAAAATGCCCCACGATACCACACGCTGCTGCTGCTGCTGCTGCTGCTTCCTCTTTTGTGTGTGGTTGGGCCTGGTCCTCGTTCTCCAAGTTCTCACTCTCCAGGAAACAGGGACCGCTTGGCATGTATTCCTGCTGCCACTTTCTGCAGCTCTGTCACTTGCCTTTGCAAGGGATCCTGCAAAGGACTTTTTTCCAAGCTAAACTGAAGAATGCATCAGCCTGCTCCCGCCTCCATGGCCGTGTTCGCTTAATGCTTGCGAGCACTGGCTCTGAAATCGATTCAGAAAAATAACTTAAAATGATACAAAATCTAAAAATAACATCCTGCTTCCACTTATAACCTTTCTGATTTGTGTCCTTGAATGTGTTTTTGGAGCTGAAAACGCCCTGACATTTCAGGCAAAGAACAGCCTCATTGCTATTTGGCTCCCGGTGAGCACCGGGAATAGAACAGAATAGGATAGAATAGTTATGCTATGTTATGCATGTGGTTCTGCATGACAAGCTGTGACCTAGGCCTGAGGGGTCCATCCAGGAGAGCAGCTCCCTGCAGGGCAGGCCCCAGGCCCATCCGTGAGAGAGGGGCAGAGGCGGTGGTTGGTTGTCCAGACCAACAGACGAGGTGTTGCACACCTGCAACATCGCTCAGGCAGGGACTGAAGGCTCCAGGCGGAGCTGAGACACCACGTCCCCTGGGCCCTTGGCAGGAGACGGTGTGGGCGGGGGTCCCAGGGGAGGCCGGTCCTGCCCGTTGAGGCCCCTGAGCACCCCCAGGACCCTGGCAGAAGTAGACCTGTAGCGCTCCTATGCTCTCCTTTCCTTTAGGCATTTATGGTTGGCCACCCTGGAGAACGCGTTTTGGCCCAGATGGACCTTCACCCTGATGGAGTACTGTTGTTCTCTGACTCTTCTTTTAGCATGTTTTTTCCAAAGGAAACAGCTCAGGCATTTCTAAAAAGGACTACAAGGAGAAAAAACAAAAACAACAAACAAATCCACAGGGGAAAGAACAGGTATTGCTCACATCAAAAAGGATTGCAACCATTTAGTTCCAGAGCACTTCCTGCTTCAGACTGAGGGCTTGGTTTTTGAGCCTCGCTAGCGTCACAGATGTGGGGTTTTGCCATCCCGTGGAAACCTAGCTAAACTGGATGAACACAGAAGACTCTCAAAAACTGCAGTGGCCCCATGCTTTTGGCAAATTTGTTCAGGTGGTCAAATTATGTTCCGATGATCCCCAGCTCTCACCCCCATCAGAAGGTACAAGCCCCTTCCACAAAGTGACAGAGCCAGTGCCTAGGCTGGGACGTGATTACCCATTCAATGCCTTCTGCTAGTGCAAGGCTGGGAGTAAATGTCATCAGAGATTTCCTCAGCATGTGCTGGTAGGGAAAGAAGGAGGGAGGGAGGGAGGGAGGGAGGGAGGGAGGGAGGGAGGGAGGGAGGGAGGGAGGGAGGGAGGGAGGGAGGGAGGGAGGGAGAAGAATCAAATCAAAATAAATACAGTCAAATTGAACTGAACTGAATCTGAATCTAAGCAAATCATCTTGAATCAAATAGAATAGAAGAGTTGAGTTGCAAGGGACCTACAACAAGGATTGAGTCCAACTGCCTGACCACTGCAAGCCTGACCAAACGTAAAAGAATGTTAATACGGGTGTTGTCCAAATGCCTCTTCAACACTGGCTGGCCACGGGGCATAGGAAGCCTGTTCCAGGGGTTGAGCACCCTCTTGGTAAAGAGAGATTTCCTCATGGCAAGTCCAAGCCTCCCCTGAGGGATGCAGCTTTGAGCCATTCCCACACGTCCTGGCACTGGATCCCAGGGAGAGGAGATCAGCACCTCCCTCTCCACTTCCCCTCCTCAGGAAGCTGTAGAGAGCCATGAGGGAGGTCGCCCCTCAGCCTCCTTCTCGCCAAACTAGACCAACTCCTCAGCTGCTCCCCACAGGACATGCCTTCCAGCCACTTCCCCAGCTTTGGTGCCCTCCTCTGGATGCATTCAGGGACCTTAACGACCTTTGAAATTGTGGGGCCCAGGTCACGTGACTGCATCCTCCAGAGTTCGGGAATGCAATTACTACAGCTAGAGGGAATTGTTTCGGGATGTGCTATGTCAGCACGCATTTGCCACGTGGGGCCCTTTGCAAGGAGGAAAGCATGGCCTGAAAATGCACTGGCTACCAGTTTGTAAATCAAAACATAGGCTTTAGCTTACTAACGCCGTGTTGTTTGAAAGCCTTGCTCCTTAGCGGTCCTGTTCTCTTCTTGTTAAAGCCCTCTGCACAGGGGACACTCCTGACAAGGGAATTCCCCTCTAGCCTCACTCTCTCTGATGATCCACCACATTCATGTTTGGGCACATGCAAGGACCAGTTGCCTCTTCATACTGAGCTGGTATCAAAATGCTGAGATTCTTTAACTGAATAGACAGATGCTGGCAGCTTTCGGTACTCATTGCACTGGTTTTGCAAACTAATTACCAAGTGTGCGCTAGAAGACTGGTTTTCATAGTTGGTTTAATCAATTTGAAAAAAAACCCCAAACAATGACGTTCCTTTGTATCTGAACAACGTTATCAGTCATTTCACCACGGCAACATTCTCAGGTGGTTTCAGGTGGGCGTATAAAAAAGCAAAACCCTCAGTCCTTCTTGGCAGCTATCTTCCAGGCGTGTAGGGACTCTCAAAGAGAGGCAATTGCCTTTTGGTGTCGGGCAGCCACCTGGCCAGCCAACTCCTTACCCACACCAGCATGATCAGCAATGACCTTCCTCTCCCCTAAATACCTGCAGAATTCATTTCAAAACTCAGCAACGTGTCTTCACACTCCTGGAGAGTAAAGCTTATCCCTATAGACAGCCCAGTCAGCTTTCTCAGTGCCTGGCACTTTCTCCAAGGAAACTTCCAAAATGGAAGCTCAGTTCATGCCAGCTGTGGTTATTTCCTTCCCGAGGAGGCAGACATCCATCCATTTCTAAAGGGGCTACACTGACACCACCAGCTTCTCACTGACAGCCCACCCACACCATCTGTCCATTGCCCACCTGGCCAGCGGAGGGCTGGATCTACTGGCTATGACTGCATGGAGCTGGACTCCAGCAGGCTACTGATGGGTGAAAGCCTCCCTAACACATCTCTCAGGCTCCACCCTTCAGGCTTTGCTGTCATCAAATGTAGGAAAGGGAGCACTTCGTGGTCAGGACTTTTCAATTGAGATTGCAGAAAACCATTGTTCGAGAACTGCAGCTTTCCCTGACTACATCATATTCTCAATGTCGTGGCACCCCATGAACCAGAAAACGCTGTATCCTCCTCGTCATCTCTTTCTACAGACCCCATGCTCCATACCAGCTGAAGCTCTGACAGGAGAGACAGCCCCTACCTCAAGAAAGCATGTGTGAAGAACTGCACTGTAGAAATAGGTAACCCAACATCAGGTGGAGCGCCATGAGTCTCTGCTCCAGTCTGGAAACATGGGAGCAGGCCGGTGTTCCTGTAGGCATGAGGAGATCACTGGGGGACTATGAGCCACCCATGTGATACAGGGAAATGCCTTCTCGCGTGTCAGGAAAGATGTTTCCATAGGAAAGGCAAGCATTGTGCAAAGCCCTGGTGAGAACTCACCTGGACCACCATGGACGTTTCTCATTCCTCAGGTTCAAGAGAGAGAAATTCCACCCAGGGTGAAGGCAGACAAAGGCTGAGCAGTTGACTGGGGACGTGGAGGGCCTGCAGGGCAGGTGACGACTCGAAGGAGCAAGGCAAAGACTGAAAAGGGCTGCCGTCACTTTCTTGGAAGTGCCACTATTTGGCACCCCTGTAAAAAATTACAAGAATAGTACCTTTGTTCCTCTTTCAGCACTCAAAATACTCAATGCTAAAGAAAAACGATATTTGCCAGGCTTTGAGATCAGATCTGAACATCTTCCCACAAAAGGAGGCAGGGAAATAACTCTCAGAAACATGAAGGTCACCAGACAGCTCTGAAAGTTGTACCCCATGGCTGAAGCGCACTTTGTACCCCATATCGACACGGCCAACTGCACAGCTTGGTTTCAGTGGGAAAAGGGGATGTGAGGGTGAGAGCAGCCATGGGCTATTTTTACAGTTTGGAAGAGTCGTTGCTGACCTGGCTGTGTCTTGGGCACGGATCCAAATGCTCTAGGTCTGAAAATGAGCAGCCTTTCCACCAGACCAGTGTAACCTCTGCTGCCTTCTTTTTCAAAGGCTGTGTTATTTCCATGGCGGTCTCTTGGCACCGCCCATCCCACCCTATGGCGCTGGTTACACTTTGGCTTTCCTCCAGGCCGTGGCTGCTGAAATCACCCCCCTTGCACCCCAGGAAAAGGGTTTGTGCCCAGCCAGATCAAGGCCCTTGTCCTCCTCGCTGCCTGACCTCATGGCCGCCAGCTCTGGTGCAGAGACAGGGGAGAGGGGACAGCTAATAGGGGTGGTCTCTGGGCGGCAGGCTTGGTTTCTGCCATGGCCTGAGAGAAGAGTAACAGCGCGAGGTTTGTCCTTGGGAGCCAAGTGGCAGAGGACACATCAGGGACGGCCAGCAGCTGCGCCCAGTGCGTGGCCACCAAGGGCAGGGACGGCCCCCTGGGCCCCCCGGGCACAGGGACTGCCTCGGGGCCAGCACCCCAAAGGCCTTCCTCCAAAGGACGCTGGGCAGATGGGTGGTGGGCGGGGCGGCGCGGGGGCGGCGGGGGGGCGGAGCCTGGTCACACCCATGTCATAGGGCCACCACCCAGCAACGCAGCAGTCACAATGCCCCGGGACAGGATAAAAGGCAGCACCGTCCAGTGCCCGCTGCCAGGGCTGGCCTGGGGGCAGCCTGAAGACATCCGAGAGGAAGTCCTTGAGAAGCCGGCAGAATTACTTGGAGGGGGCTGCGGGAGCAAGACCGGAGGAGGCTGGACGAGGCTGCTGGAGAGGAGAAGAACCAGCGAGAGCTGGAGGCACCTGAGGCTATCTGGTCTTTTCAGCCGGAGATCTGTGGCTAAAGCAAGGGAACACCTTCTTGAGGAGCACTGCAGAGCTCGCTGTCCTCATCCCCTGCAGAGCCAGTGGCAGCAGCCGTAAGAAATGGGACACGCAGGTGTTGCCAGGGGTCCCCGTGTTTTGGAGCAGGACCCACCGGTGTCCTGCCAGGCACAGAAAGGATTCTTGCCGCCAGGGCTGATCAGGCTGGGGGCATCAGGCCACTCTGGGAAGCCCCTGAGATGGCTCCAGGTTGAGGGAGAACAGGCTTGGGCATCTCTTGGGAGGCGTGACCAGCCTGTGGGACGAGGAGGCAGGTCTTGCTCACAGGCTCAGGGAATAGCCGATCGCCAGCTCTGGGGTCAGGAAGGAATTTTCCCCCGGGGCAGATTGGCACCGGTCCCCGGGGGTTTTTTGCCTTCCTCTGCAGCACTGAGCATGACCACTTGTCAGGGCTCCTCTGCCCCATTTTGGCTAGGTTACTGCCTGCTGCTCATGCACCACGAAGACGGCCTCTCGTGCCCTGCAGCTGGGGGGAGGAAGGCTTTTTTTCCCCCACGGTGGGCTAGCAAGTGTCCCCGGGGGTTTTTTGCCTTCCTCTGCAGCACTGAGCACAGCCCCTTGCCAGGGCTCCGTTGGGCCATTTTGGCCAGGTGCCTGCTGCTCCTGCTCCACGAAGGTGGCCCTCGTGCCCCGCATCCGGGGGGAGGAAGCGTTTTAGACTCCCAGGGTGGGCCCCCAGTGTGGCCCCCGCGGGTTGCTTCTTTTCCTCCGTAGCATTGAGCACAGCCCCTTTTCAAGGCTCCTCTGGGCCCTTTTCGCCTGGTTCTTGCCTGCTGCTCTTGTACCTCCAAGGTGCTACTTCTGCCCTGGCTCTTCTGGGCTCTCTTTCCCATTGCAAGTTTGTAGTGGGAGCCAGCTCGGCTCTTCCCTCGGCTCCATTTCCCCAGGGGTTCTTGCCTGTGCAAAACAGCCAGCGCTTGGAAGGGCTCCAGGCTTGCTGCCCCATCTGGAGCTGCCACTTTTCGGCTCTCCCTGTGTGCAATAGAAGCGTGGGACAAGCACGAGAGTGCTTTTCATGCATCACTGGCCAAGAAGTACAACGGAGCAAGTTTTGGAAGGCAAAAAGGATGCTTGTTATCAACGTGTGTCCTGCTTTGGAAAATGCCCCACGATACCACACGCTGCTGCTGCTGCTGCTGCTGCTTCCTCTTTTGTGTGTGGTTGGGCCTGGTCCTCGTTCTCCAAGTTCTCACTCTCCAGGAAACAGGGACCGCTTGGCATGTATTCCTGCTGCCACTTTCTGCAGCTCTGTCACTTGCCTTTGCAAGGGATCCTGCAAAGGACTTTTTTCCAAGCTAAACTGAAGAATGCATCAGCCTGCTCCCGCCTCCATGGCCGTGTTCGCTTAATGCTTGCGAGCACTGGCTCTGAAATCGATTCAGAAAAATAACTTAAAATGATACAAAATCTAAAAATAACATCCTGTTTCCACTTATAACCTTTCTGATTTGTGTCCTTGAATGTGTTTTTGGAGCTGCAAACGCCCTGACATTTCAGGCAAATAACAGCCTCATTGCTATTTGGCTCCCGGTGAGCACAGGGAATAGAACAGAATAGGATAGAATAGTTATGCTATGTTATGCATGTGGTTCTGCATGACAAGCTGTGACCTAGGCCTGAGGGGTCCATCCAGGAGAGCAGCTCCCTGCAGGGCAGGCCCCAGGCCCATCCGTGAGAGAGGGGCAGAGGCGGTGGTTGGTTGTCCAGACCAACAGACGAGGTGTTGCACACCTGCAACATCGCTCAGGCAGGGACTGAAGGCTCCAGGCGGAGCTGAGACACCACGTCCCCTGGGCCCTTGGCAGGAGACGGTGTGGGCGGGGGTCCCAGGGGAGGCCGGTCCTGCCCGTTGAGGCCCCTGAGCACCCCCAGGACCCTGGCAGAAGTAGACCTGTAGCGCTCCTATGCTCTCCTTTCCTTTAGGCATTTATGGTTGGCCACCCTGGAGAACGCGTTTTGGCCCAGATGGACCTTCACCCTGATGGAGTACTGTTGTTCTCTGACTCTTCTTTTAGCATGTTTTTTCCAAAGGAAACAGCTCAGGCATTTCTAAAAAGGACTACAAGGAGAAAAAACAAAAACAACAAACAAATCCACAGGGGAAAGAACAGGTATTGCTCACATCAAAAAGGATTGCAACCATTTAGTTCCAGAGCACTTCCTGCTTCAGACTGAGGGCTTGGTTTTTGAGCCTCGCTAGCGTCACAGATGTGGGGTTTTGCCATCCCGTGGAAACCTAGCTAAACTGGATGAACACAGAAGACTCTCAAAAACTGCAGTGGCCCCATGCTTTTGGCAAATTTGTTCAGGTGGTCAAATTATGTTCCGATGATCCCCAGCTCTCACCCCCATCAGAAGGTACAAGACCCTTCCACAAAGTGACAGAGCCAGTGCCTAGGCTGGGACGTCATTACCCATTCAATGCCTTCTGCTAGTGCAAGGCTGGGAGTAAATGTCATCAGAGATTTCCTCAGCATGTGCTGGTAGGGAAAGAAGGAGGGAGGGAGGGAGGGAGGGAGGGAGGGAGAAGAATCAAATCAAAATAAATACAGTCAAATTGAACTGAACTGAATCTGAATCTAAGCAAATCATCTTGAATCAAATAGAATAGAAGAGTTGAGTTGCAAGGGACCTACAACAAGGATTGAGTCCAACTGCCTGACCACTGCAAGCCTGACCAAACGTAAAAGAATGTTAATACGGGTGTTGTCCAAATGCCTCTTCAACACTGGCTGGCCACGGGGCATAGGAAGCCTGTTCCAGGGGTTGAGCACCCTCTTGGTAAAGAGAGATTTCCTCATGGCAAGTCCAAGCCTCCCCTGAGGGATGCAGCTTTGAGCCATTCCCACACGTCCTGGCACTGGATCCCAGGGAGAGGAGATCAGCACCTCCCTCTCCACTTCCCCTCCTCAGGAAGCTGTAGAGAGCCATGAGGGAGGTCGCCCGCCCCTCAGCCTCCTTCTCGCCAAACTAGACCAACTCCTCAGCTGCTCCCCAGAGGACATGCCTTCCAGCCCCTTCCCCAGCTTTGGTGCCCTCCTCTGGAAGCATTCGGGGACCTTAACGACCTTTTGAAATCGTGGGGCCCAGGTCACGTGACTGCATCCTCCAGAGTTCGGGAATGCAATTACTACAGCTAGAGGGAATTGTTTCGGGATGTGCTACGTCAGCACGCATTTGCCACGTGGGGCCCTTTGCAAGGAGGAAAGCATGGCCTGAAAATGCACTGGCTACCAGTTTGTAAATCAAAACATAGGCTTTAGCTTACTAACGCCGTGTTGTTTGAAAGCCTTGCTCCTTAGCGGTCCTGTTCTCTTCTTGTTAAAGCCCTCTGCACAGGGGACACTCCTGACAAGGGAATTCCCCTCTAGCCTCACTCTCTCTGATGATCCACCACATTCATGTTTGGGCACATGCAAGGACCAGTTGCCTCTTCATACTGAGCTGGTATCAAAATGCTGAGATTCTTTAACTGAATAGACAGATGCTGGCAGCTTTCTGTACTCATTGCACTGGTTTTGCAAACTAATTACCAAGTGTGCGCTAGAAGACTGGTTTTCATAGTTGGTTTAATCAATTTGAAAAAAAACCCCAAACAATGACGTTCCTTTGTATCTGAACAACGTTATCAGTCATTTCACCACAGCAACATTCTCAGGTGGTTTCAGGTGGGCGTATAAAAAAGCAAAACCCTCAGTCCTTCTTGGCAGCTATCTTCCAGGCGTGTAGGGACTCTCAAAGAGAGGCAATTGCCTTTTGGTGTCGGGCAGCCACCTGGCCAGCCAACTCCTTACCCACACCAGCATGATCAGCAATGACCTTCCTCTCCCCTAAATACCTGCAGAATTCATTTCAAAACTCAGCAACGTGTCTTCACACTCCTGGAGAGTAAAGCTTATCCCTATAGACAGCCCAGTCAGCTTTCTCAGTGCCTGGCACTTTCTCCAAGGAAACTTCCAAAATGGAAGCTCAGTTCATGCCAGCTGTGGTTATTTCCTTCCCGAGGAGGCAGGCAGACATCCATTTCTAAAGGGGCTACACTGACACCACCGGCTTCTCACTGACAGCCCACCCACACCATCTGTCCATTGCCCACCTGGCCAGCGGAGGGCTGGATCTACTGGCTATGACTGCATGGAGCTGGACTCCAGCAGGCTACTGATGGGTGAAAGCCTCCCTAACACATCTCTCAGGCTCCACCCTTCAGGCTTTGCTGTCATCAAATGTAGGAAAGGGAGCACTTCGTGGTCAGGACTTTTCAATTGAGATTGCAGAAAACCATTGTTCGAGAACTGCAGCTTTCCCTGACTACATCATATTCTCAATGTCGTGGCACCCCATGAACCAGAAAATGCTGTATCCTCCTCGTCATCTCTTTCTACAGACCCCATGCTCCATACCAGCTGAAGCTCTGACAGGAGAGACAGCCCCTACCTCAAGAAAGCATGTGTGAAGAACTGCACTGTAGAAATAGGTAACCCAACATCAGGTGGAGCGCCATGAGTCTCTGCTCCAGTCTGGAAACATGGGAGCAGGCCGGTGTTCCTGTAGGCATGAGGAGATCACTGGGGGACTATGAGCCACCCATGTGATACAGGGAAATGCCTTCTCGCGTGTCAGGAAAGGTGTTTCCATAGGAAAGGCAAGCATTGCGCAAAGCCCTGGTGAGAACTCACCTGGACCACCATGGACGTTTCTCATTGCTCAGGTTCAAGAGAGAGAAATTCCACCCGGGGTGAAGGCAGACAAAGACTGAGCAGTTGACTGGGGACGTGGAGGGCCTGCAGGGCAGGTGACGACTCGAAGGAGCAAGGCAAAGACTGAAAAGGGCTGCCGTCACTTTCTTGGAAGTGCCACTATTTGGCACCCCTGTAAAAAATTACAAGAATAGTACCTTTGTTCCTCTTTCAGCACTCAAAATACTCAATGCTAAAGAAAAACGATATTTGCCAGGCTTTGAGATCAGATCTGAACATCTTCCCACAAAAGGAGGCAGGGAAATAACTCTCAGAAACATGAAAGTCACCAGCCAGCTCTGAAAGTTGTACCCCATCACTGAAGCGCACTTTGTACCCCATATCGACACGGCCAACTGCACAGCTTGGTTTCAGTGGGAAAAGGGATGAGAGGGTGAGAGCAGCCATGGGCTATTTTTACAGTTTGGAAGAGTCGTTGCTGACCTGGCTGTGTCTTGGGCACGGATCCAAATGCTCTAGGTCTGAAAATGAGCAGCCTTTCCACCAGACCAGTGTAACCTCTGCTGCCTTCTTTTTCAAAGGCTGTGTTATTTCCATGGCGGTCTCTTGGCACCGCCCATCCCACCCTATGGCGCTGGTTACACTTTGGCTTTCCTCCAGGCCGTGGCTGCTGAAATCACCCCCCTTGCACCCCAGGAAAAGGGTTTGTGCCCAGCCAGATCAAGGCCCTTGTCCTCCTCGCTGCCTGACCTCATGGCCGCCAGCTCTGGTGCAGAGACGGGGGAGAGGGGACAGCTAATAGGGGTGGTCTCTGGGCGGCAGGCTTGGTTTCTGCCATGGCCTGAGAGAAGAGTAACAGCGCGAGGTTTGTCCTTGGGAGCCAAGTGGCAGAGGACACATCAGGGACGGCCAGCAGCTGCGCCCAGTGCGTGGCCACCAAGGGCAGGGACGGCCCCCTGGGCCCCCCGGGCACAGGGACTGCCTCGGGGCCAGCACCCCAAAGGCCTTCCTCCAAAGGACGCTGGGCAGATGGGTGGTGGGCGGGGCGGCGCGGGGGCGGCGGGGGGGCGGAGCCTGGTCACACCCATGTCATAGGGCCACCACCCAGCAACGCAGCAGTCACAATGCCCCGGGACAGGATAAAAGGCAGCACCGTCCAGTGCCCGCTGCCAGGGCTGGCCTGGGGGCAGCCTGAAGACATCCGAGAGGAAGTCCTTGAGAAGCCGGCAGAATTACTTGGAGGGGGCTGCGGGAGCAAGACCGGAGGAGGCTGGACGAGGCTGCTGGAGAGGAGAAGAACCAGCAAGAGCTGGAGGCACCTGAGGCTCTCTGGTCTTTTCAGCCGGAGATCTGTGGCTAAAGCAAGGGAACACCTTCTTGAGGAGCACTGCAGAGCTCGCTGTCCTCATCCCCTGCAGAGCCAGTGGCAGCAGCCGTAAGAAATGGGACACGCAGGTGTTGCCAGGGGTCCCCGTGTTTTGGAGCAGGACCCACTGGTGTCCTGCCAGGCACAGAAAGGATTCTTGCCGCCAGGGCTGATCAGGCTGGGGACATCAGGCCACTCTGGGAAGCCCCTGAGATGGCTCCAGGTTGAGGGAGAACAGGCTTGGGCATCTCGTGGGAGGCGTGACCAGCCTGTGGGACGAGGAGGCGGGTCTTGCTCACAGGCTCAGGGAATAGCCGATCGCCAGCTCTGGGGTCAGGAAGGAATTTTCCCCCGGGGCAGATTGGCACCGGTCCCCGGGGGTTTTTTGCCTTCCTCTGCAGCACTGAGCATGACCACTTGTCAGGGCTCCTCTGCCCCATTTTGGCTAGGTTACTGCCTGCTGCTCATGCACCACGAAGACGGCCTCTCGTGCCCTGCAGCTGGGGGGAGGAAGGCTTTTTTTCCCCCACGGTGGGCTAGCAAGTGTCCCCGGGGGTTTTTTGCCTTCCTCTGCAGCACTGAGCACAGCCCCTTGCCAGGGCTCCGTTGGGCCATTTTGGCCAGGTGCCTGCTGCTCCTGCTCCACGAAGGTGGCCCTCGTGCCCCGCATCTGGGGGGAGGAAGCGTTTTAGACTCCCAGGGTGGGCCCCCAGTGTGGCCCCCGCGGGTTGCTTCTTTTCCTCCGTAGCATTGAGCACAGCCCCTTTTCAAGGCTCCTCTGGGCCCTTTTCGCCTGGTTCTTGCCTGCTGCTCTTGTACCTCCAAGGTGCTACTTCTGCCCTGGCTCTTCTGGGCTCTCTTTCCCATTGCAAGTTTGTAGTGGGAGCCAGCTCGGCTCTTCCCTCGGCTCCATTTCCCCAGGGGTTCTTGCCTGTGCAAAACAGCCAGCGCTTGGAAGGGCTCCAGGCTTGCTGCCCCATCTGGAGCTGCCACTTTTCGGCTCTCCCTGTGTGCAATAGAAGCGTGGGACAAGCACGAGAGTGCTTTTCATGCATCACTGGCCAAGAAGTACAACGGAGCAAGTTTTGGAAGGCAAAAAGGATGCTTGTTATCAACGTGTGTCCTGCTTTGGAAAATGCCCCACGATACCACACGCTGCTGCTGCTGCTGCTGCTGCTTCCTCTTTTGTGTGTGGTTGGGCCTGGTCCTCGTTCTCCAAGTTCTCACTCTCCAGGAAACAGGGACCGCTTGGCATGTATTCCTGCTGCCACTTTCTGCAGCTCTGTCACTTGCCTTTGCAAGGGATCCTGCAAAGGACTTTTTTCCAAGCTAAACTGAAGAATGCATCAGCCTGCTCCCGCCTCCATGGCCGTGTTCGCTTAATGCTTGCGAGCACTGGCTCTGAAATCGATTCAGAAAAATAACTTAAAATGATACAAAATCTAAAAATAACATCCTGTTTCCACTTATAACCTTTCTGATTTGTGTCCTTGAATGTGTTTTTGGAGCTGAAAACGCCCTGACATTTCAGGCAAAGAACAGCCTCATTGCTATTTGGCTCCCGGTGAGCACCGGGAATAGAACAGAATAGGATAGAATAGTTATGCTATGTTATGCATGTGGTTCTGCATGACAAGCTGTGACCTAGGCCTGAGGGGTCCATCCAGGAGAGCAGCTCCCTGCAGGGCAGGCCCCAGGCCCATCCGTGAGAGAGGGGCAGAGGCGGTGGTTGGTTGTCCAGACCAACAGACGAGGTGTTGCACACCTGCAACATCGCTCAGGCAGGGACTGAAGGCTCCAGGCGGAGCTGAGACACCACGTCCCCTGGGCCCTTGGCAGGAGACGGTGTGGGCGGGGGTCCCAGGGGAGGCCGGTCCTGCCCGTTGAGGCCCCTGAGCACCCCCAGGACCCTGGCAGAAGTAGACCTGTAGCGCTCCTATGCTCTCCTTTCCTTTAGGCATTTATGGTTGGCCACCCTGGAGAACGCGTTTTGGCCCAGATGGACCTTCACCCTGATGGAGTACTGTTGTTCTCTGACTCTTCTTTTAGCATGTTTTTTCCAAAGGAAACAGCTCAGGCATTTCTAAAAAGGAGTACAAGGAGAAAAAAAAAACAACAAACAAATCCACAGGGGAAAGAACAGGTATTGCTCACACCAAAAAGGATTGCAACCATTTAGTTCCAGAGCACTTTCTGCTTCAGACTGAGGGCTTGGTTTTTGAGCCTCGCCAGCGTCACAGATGTGGGGTTTTGCCATCCCGTGGAAACCTAGCTAAACTGGATGAACACAGAAGACTCTCAAAAACTGCAGTGGCCCCATGCTTTTGGCAAATTTGTTCAGGTGGTCAAATTATGTTCCGATGATCCCCAGCTCTCACCCCCATCAGAAGGTACAAGACCCTTCCACAAAGTGACAGAGCCAGTGCCTAGGCTGGGACGTGATTACCCATTCAATGCCTTCTGCTAGTGCAAGGCTGGGAGTAAATGTCATCAGAGATTTCCTCAGCATGTGCTGGTAGGGAAAGAAGGAGGGAGGGAGGGAGGGAGAAGAATCAAATCAAAATAAATACAGTCAAATTGAACTGAACTGAATCTGAATCTAAGCAAATCATCTTGAATCAAATAGAATAGAAGAGTTGAGTTGCAAGGGACCTACAACAAGGATTGAGTCCAACTGCCTGACCACTGCAAGCCTGACCAAACGTAAAAGAATGTTAATACGGGTGTTGTCCAAATGCCTCTTCAACACTGGCTGGCCACGGGGCATAGGAAGCCTGTTCCAGGGGTTGAGCACCCTCTTGGTAAAGAGAGATTTCCTCATGTCAAGTCCAAGCCTCCCCTGAGGGATGCAGCTTTGAGCCATTCCCACACGTCCTGGCACTGGATCCCAGGGAGAGGAGATCAGCACCTCCCTCTCCACTTCCCCTCCTCAGGAAGCTGTAGAGAGCCATGAGGGAGGTCGCCCCTCAGCCTCCTTCTCGCCAAACTAGACCAACTCCTCAGCTGCTCCCCAGAGGACATGCCTTCCAGCCCCTTCCCCAGCTTTGGTGCCCTCCTCTGGAAGCATTCGGGGACCTTAACGACCTTTTGAAATCGTGGGGCCCAGGTCACGTGACTGCATCCTCCAGAGTTCGGGAATGCAATTACTACAGCTAGAGGGAATTGTTTCGGGATGTGCTACGTCAGCACGCATTTGCCACGTGGGGCCCTTTGCAAGGAGGAAAGCATGGCCTGAAAATGCACTGGCTACCAGTTTGTAAATCAAAACATAGGCTTTAGCTTACTAACGCCGTGTTGTTTGAAAGCCTTGCTCCTTAACGGTCCTGTTCTCTTCTTGTTAAAGCCCTCTGCACAGGGGACACTCCTGACAAGGGAATTCCCCTCTAGCCTCACTCTCTCTGATGATCCACCACATTCATGTTTGGGCACATGCAAGGACCAGTTGCCTCTTCATACTGAGCTGGTATCAAAATGCTGAGATTCTTTAACTGAATAGACAGATGCTGGCAGCTTTCGGTACTCATTGCACTGGTTTTGCAAACTAATTACCAAGTGTGCGCTAGAAGACTGGTTTTCATAGTTGGTTTAATCAGTTTGAAAAAAAAACCCAAACAATGACGTTCCTTTGTATCTGAACAACGTTATCAGTCATTTCACCACAGCAACATTCTCAGGTGGTTTCAGGTGGGCGTATAAAAAAGCAAAACCCTCAGTCCTTCTTGGCAGCTATCTTCCAGGCGTGTAGGGACTCTCAAAGAGAGGCAATTGCCTTTTGGTGTCGGGCAGCCACCTGGCCAGCCAACTCCTTACCCACACCAGCATGATCAGCAATGACCTTCCTCTCCCCTAAATACCTGCAGAATTCATTTCAAAACTCAGCAACGTGTCTTCACACTCCTGGAGAGTAAAGCTTATCCCTATAGACAGCCCAGTCAGCTTTCTCAGTGCCTGGCACTTTCTCCAAGGAAACTTCCAAAATGGAAGCTCAGTTCATGCCAGCTGTGGTTATTTCCTTCCCGAGGAGGCAGACATCCATCCATTTCTAAAGGGGCTACACTGACACCACCAGCTTCTCACTGACAGCCCACCCACACCATCTGTCCATTGCCCACCTGGCCAGCGGAGGGCTGGATCTACTGGCTATGACTGCATGGAGCTGGACTCCAGCAGGCTACTGATGGGTGAAAGCCTCCCTAACACATCTCTCAGGCTCCACCCTTCAGGCTTTGCTGTCATCAAATGTAGGAAAGGGAGCACTTTGTGGTCAGGACTTTTCAATTGAGATTGCAGAAAACCATTGTTCGAGAACTGCAGCTTTCCCTGACTACATCATATTCTCAATGTCGTGGCACCCCATGAACCAGAAAATGCTGTATCCTCCTCGTCATCTCTTTCTACAGACCCCATGCTCCATACCAGCTGAAGCTCTGACAGGAGAGACAGCCCCTACCTCAAGAAAGCATGTGTGAAGAACTGCACTGTAGAAATAGGTAACCCAACATCAGGTGGAGCGCCGTGAGTCTCTGCTCCAGTCTGGAAACATGGGAGCAGGCCGGTGTTCCTGTAGGCATGAGGAGATCACTGGGGGACTATGAGCCACCCATGTGATACAGGGAAATGCCTTCTCGCGTGTCAGGAAAGGTGTTTCCATAGGAAAGGCAAGCATTGTGCAAAGCCCTGGTGAGAACTCACCTGGACCACCATGGACGTTTCTCATTCCTCAGGTTCAAGAGAGAGAAATTCCACCCGGGGTGAAGGCAGACAAAGACTGAGCAGTTGACTGGGGACGTGGAGGGCCTGCAGGGCAGGTGACGACTCGAAGGAGCAAGGCAAAGACTGAAAAGGGCTGCCGTCACTTTCTTGGAAGTGCCACTATTTGGCACCCCTGTAAAAAATTACAAGAATAGTACCTTTGTTCCTCTTTCAGCACTCAAAATACTCAATGCTAAAGAAAAACGATATTTGCCAGGCTTTGAGATCAGATCTGAACATCTTCCCACAAAAGGAGGCAGGGAAATAACTCTCAGAAACATGAAAGTCACCAGCCAGCTCTGAAAGTTGTACCCCATGGCTGAAGCGCACTTTGTACCCCATATCGACACGGCCAACTGCACAGCTTGGTTTCAGTGGGAAAAGGGATGAGAGGGTGAGAGCAGCCATGGGCTATTTTTACAGTTTGGAAGAGTCGTTGCTGACCTGGCTGTGTCTTGGGCACGGATCCAAATGCTCTAGGTCTGAAAATGAGCAGCCTTTCCACCAGACCAGTGTAACCTCTGCTGCCTTCTTTTTCAAAGGCTGTGTTATTTCCATGGCGGTCTCTTGGCACCGCCCATCCCACCCTATGGCGCTGGTTACACTTTGGCTTTCCTCCAGGCCGTGGCTGCTGAAATCACCCCCCTTGCACCCCAGGAAAAGGGTTTGTGCCCAGCCAGATCAAGGCCCTTGTCCTCCTCGCTGCCTGACCTCATGGCCGCCAGCTCTGGTGCAGAGACGGGGGAGAGGGGACAGCTAATAGGGGTGGTCTCTGGGCGGCAGGCTTGGTTTCTGCCATGGCCTGAGAGAAGAGTAACAGCGCGAGGTTTGTCCTTGGGAGCCAAGTGGCAGAGGACACATCAGGGACGGCCAGCAGCTGCGCCCAGTGCGTGGCCACCAAGGGCAGGGACGGCCCCCTGGGCCCCCCGGGCACAGGGACTGCCTCGGGGCCAGCACCCCAAAGGCCTTCCTCCAAAGGACGCTGGGCAGATGGGTGGTGGGCGGGGCGGCGCGGGGGCGGCGGGGGGGCGGAGCCTGGTCACACCCATGTCATAGGGCCACCACCCAGCAACGCAGCAGTCACAATGCCCCGGGACAGGATAAAAGGCAGCACCGTCCAGTGCCCGCTGCCAGGGCTGGCCTGGGGGCAGCCTGAAGACATCCGAGAGGAAGTCCTTGAGAAGCCGGCAGAATTACTTGGAGGGGGCTGCGGGAGCAAGACCGGAGGAGGCTGGACGAGGCTGCTGGAGAGGAGAAGAACCAGCAAGAGCTGGAGGCACCTGAGGCTCTCTGGTCTTTTCAGCCGGAGATCTGTGGCTAAAGCAAGGGAACACCTTCTTGAGGAGCACTGCAGAGCTCGCTGTCCTCATCCCCTGCAGAGCCAGTGGCAGCAGCCGTAAGAAATGGGACACGCAGGTGTTGCCAGGGGTCCCCGTGTTTTGGAGCAGGACCCACTGGTGTCCTGCCAGGCACAGAAAGGATTCTTGCCGCCAGGGCTGATCAGGCTGGGGACATCAGGCCACTCTGGGAAGCCCCTGAGATGGCTCCAGGTTGAGGGAGAACAGGCTTGGGCATCTCGTGGGAGGCGTGACCAGCCTGTGGGACGAGGAGGCGGGTCTTGCTCACAGGCTCAGGGAATAGCCGATCGCCAGCTCTGGGGTCAGGAAGGAATTTTCCCCCGGGGCAGATTGGCACCGGTCCCCGGGGGTTTTTTGCCTTCCTCTGCAGCACTGAGCATGACCACTTGTCAGGGCTCCTCTGCCCCATTTTGGCTAGGTTACTGCCTGCTGCTCATGCACCACGAAGACGGCCTCTCGTGCCCTGCAGCTGGGGGGAGGAAGGCTTTTTTTCCCCCACGGTGGGCTAGCAAGTGTCCCCGGGGGTTTTTTGCCTTCCTCTGCAGCACTGAGCACAGCCCCTTGCCAGGGCTCCGTTGGGCCATTTTGGCCAGGTGCCTGCTGCTCCTGCTCCACGAAGGTGGCCCTCGTGCCCCGCATCCGGGGGGAGGAAGCGTTTTAGACTCCCAGGGTGGGCCCCCAGTGTGGCCCCCGCGGGTTGCTTCTTTTCCTCCGTAGCATTGAGCACAGCCCCTTTTCAAGGCTCCTCTGGGCCCTTTTCGCCTGGTTCTTGCCTGCTGCTCTTGTACCTCCAAGGTGCTACTTCTGCCCTGGCTCTTCTGGGCTCTCTTTCCCATTGCAAGTTTGTAGTGGGAGCCAGCTCGGCTCTTCCCTCGGCTCCATTTCCCCAGGGGTTCTTGCCTGTGCAAAACAGCCAGCGCTTGGAAGGGCTCCAGGCTTGCTGCCCCATCTGGAGCTGCCACTTTTCGGCTCTCCCTGTGTGCAATAGAAGCGTGGGACAAGCACGAGAGTGCTTTTCATGCATCACTGGCCAAGAAGTACAACGGAGCAAGTTTTGGAAGGCAAAAAGGATGCTTGTTATCAACGTGTGTCCTGCTTTGGAAAATGCCCCACGATACCACACGCTGCTGCTGCTGCTGCTGCTGCTTCCTCTTTTGTGTGTGGTTGGGCCTGGTCCTCGTTCTCCAAGTTCTCACTCTCCAGGAAACAGGGACCGCTTGGCATGTATTCCTGCTGCCACTTTCTGCAGCTCTGTCACTTGCCTTTGCAAGGGATCCTGCAAAGGACTTTTTTCCAAGCTAAACTGAAGAATGCATCAGCCTGCTCCCGCCTCCATGGCCGTGTTCGCTTAATGCTTGCGAGCACTGGCTCTGAAATCGATTCAGAAAGATAACTTAAAATGATACAAAATCTAAAAATAACATCCTGCTTCCACTTATAACCTTTCTGATTTGTGTCCTTGAATGTGTTTTTGGAGCTGAAAACGCCCTGACATTTCAGGCAAAGAACAGCCTCATTGCTATTTGGCTCCCGGTGAGCACCGGGAATAGAACAGAATAGGATAGAATAGTTATGCTATGTTATGCATGTGGTTCTGCATGACAAGCTGTGACCTAGGCCTGAGGGGTCCATCCAGGAGAGCAGCTCCCTGCAGGGCAGGCCCCAGGCCCATCCGTGAGAGAGGGGCAGAGGCGGTGGTTGGTTGTCCAGACCAACAGACGAGGTGTTGCACACCTGCAACATCGCTCAGGCAGGGACTGAAGGCTCCAGGCGGAGCTGAGACACCACGTCCCCTGGGCCCTTGGCAGGAGACGGTGTGGGCGGGGGTCCCAGGGGAGGCCGGTCCTGCCCGTTGAGGCCCCTGAGCACCCCCAGGACCCTGGCAGAAGTAGACCTGTAGCGCTCCTATGCTCTCCTTTCCTTTAGGCATTTATGGTTGGCCACCCTGGAGAACGCGTTTTGGCCCAGATGGACCTTCACCCTGATGGAGTACTGTTGTTCTCTGACTCTTCTTTTAGCATGTTTTTTCCAAAGGAAACAGCTCAGGCATTTCTAAAAAGGAGTACAAGGAGAAAAAACAAAAACAACAAACAAATCCACAGGGGAAAGAACAGGTATTGCTCACATCAAAAAGGATTGCAACCATTTAGTTCCAGAGCACTTCCTGCTTCAGACTGAGGGCTTGGTTTTTGAGCCTCGCTAGCGTCACAGATGTGGGGTTTTGCCATCCCGTGGAAACCTAGCTAAACTGGATGAACACAGAAGACTCTCAAAAACTGCAGTGGCCCCATGCTTTTGGCAAATTTGTTCAGGTGGTCAAATTATGTTCCGATGATCCCCAGCTCTCACCCCCATCAGAAGGTACAAGACCCTTCCACAAAGTGACAGAGCCAGTGCCTAGGCTGGGACGTGATTACCCATTCAATGCCTTCTGCTAGTGCAAGGCTGGGAGTAAATGTCATCAGAGATTTCCTCAGCATGTGCTGGTAGGGAAAGAAGGAGGGAGGGAGGGAGGGAGAAGAATCAAATCAAAATAAATACAGTCAAATTGAACTGAACTGAATCTGAATCTAAGCAAATCATCTTGAATCAAATAGAATAGAAGAGTTGAGTTGCAAGGGACCTACAACAAGGATTGAGTCCAACTGCCTGACCACTGCAAGCCTGACCAAACGTAAAAGAATGTTAATACGGGTGTTGTCCAAATGCCTCTTCAACACTGGCTGGCCACGGGGCATAGGAAGCCTGTTCCAGGGGTTGAGCACCCTCTTGGTAAAGAGAGATTTCCTCATGGCAAGTCCAAGCCTCCCCTGAGGGATGCAGCTTTGAGCCATTCCCACACGTCCTGGCACTGGATCCCAGGGAGAGGAGATCAGCACCTCCCTCTCCACTTCCCCTCCTCAGGAAGCTGTAGAGAGCCATGAGGGAGGTCGCCCCTCAGCCTCCTTCTCGCCAAACTAGACCAACTCCTCAGCTGCTCCCCAGAGGACATGCCTTCCAGCCCCTTCCCCAGCTTTGGTGCCCTCCTCTGGAAGCATTCGGGGACCTTAACGACCTTTTGAAATCGTGGGGCCCAGGTCACGTGACTGCATCCTCCAGAGTTCGGGAATGCAATTACTACAGCTAGAGGTAATTGTTTCGGGATGTGCTACGTCAGCACGCATTTGCCACGTGGGGCCCTTTGCAAGGAGGAAAGCATGGCCTGAAAATGCACTGGCTACCAGTTTGTAAATCAAAACATAGGCTTTAGCTTACTAACGCCGTGTTGTTTGAAAGCCTTGCTCCTTAACGGTCCTGTTCTCTTCTTGTTAAAGCCCTCTGCACAGGGGACACTCCTGACAAGGGAATTCCCCTCTAGCCTCACTCTCTCTGATGATCCACCACATTCATGTTTGGGCACATGCAAGGACCAGTTGCCTCTTCATACTGAGCTGGTATCAAAATGCTGAGATTCTTTAACTGAATAGACAGATGCTGGCAGCTTTCTGTACTCATTGCACTGGTTTTGCAAACTAATTACCAAGTGTGCGCTAGAAGACTGGTTTTCATAGTTGGTTTAATCAGTTTGAAAAAAAACCCCAAACAATGACGTTCCTTTGTATCTGAACAACGTTATCAGTCATTTCACCACAGCAACATTCTCAGGTGGTTTCAGGTGGGCGTATAAAAAAGCAAAACCCTCAGTCCTTCTTGGCAGCTATCTTCCAGGCGTGTAGGGACTCTCAAAGAGAGGCAATTGCCTTTTGGTGTCGGGCAGCCACCTGGCCAGCCAACTCCTTACCCACACCAGCATGATCAGCAATGACCTTCCTCTCCCCTAAATACCTGCAGAATTCATTTCAAAACTCAGCAACGTGTCTTCACACTCCTGGAGAGTAAAGCTTATCCCTATAGACAGCCCAGTCAGCTTTCTCAGTGCCTGGCACTTTCTCCAAGGAAACTTCCAAAATGGAAGCTCAGTTCATGCCAGCTGTGGTTATTTCCTTCCCGAGGAGGCAGACATCCATCCATTTCTAAAGGGGCTACACTGACACCACCAGCTTCTCACTGACAGCCCACCCACACCATCTGTCCATTGCCCACCTGGCCAGCGGAGGGCTGGATCTACTGGCTATGACTGCATGGAGCTGGACTCCAGCAGGCTACTGATGGGTGAAAGCCTCCCTAACACATCTCTCAGGCTCCACCCTTCAGGCTTTGCTGTCATCAAATGTAGGAAAGGGAGCACTTTGTGGTCAGGACTTTTCAATTGAGATTGCAGAAAACCATTGTTCGAGAACTGCAGCTTTCCCTGACTACATCATATTCTCAATGTCGTGGCACCCCATGAACCAGAAAACGCTGTATCCTCCTCGTCATCTCTTTCTACAGACCCCATGCTCCATACCAGCTGAAGCTCTGACAGGAGAGACAGCCCCTACCTCAAGAAAGCATGTGTGAAGAACTGCACTGTAGAAATAGGTAACCCAACATCAGGTGGAGCGCCGTGAGTCTCTGCTCCAGTCTGGAAACATGGGAGCAGGCCGGTGTTCCTGTAGGCATGAGGAGATCACTGGGGGACTATGAGCCACCCATGTGATACAGGGAAATGCCTTCTCGCGTGTCAGGAAAGGTGTTTCCATAGGAAAGGCAAGCATTGTGCAAAGCCCTGGTGAGAACTCACCTGGACCACCATGGACGTTTCTCATTGCTCAGGTTCAAGAGAGAGAAATTCCACCCGGGGTGAAGGCAGACAAAGACTGAGCAGTTGACTGGGGACGTGGAGGGCCTGCAGGGCAGGTGACGACTCGAAGGAGCAAGGCAAAGACTGAAAAGGGCTGCCGTCACTTTCTTGGAAGTGCCACTATTTGGCACCCCTGTAAAAAATTACAAGAATAGTACCTTTGTTCCTCTTTCAGCACTCAAAATACTCAATGCTAAAGAAAAACGATATTTGCCAGGCTTTGAGATCAGATCTGAACATCTTCCCACAAAAGGAGGCAGGGAAATAACTCTCAGAAACATGAAAGTCACCAGCCAGCTCTGAAAGTTGTACCCCATCACTGAAGCGCACTTTGTACCCCATATCGACACGGCCAACTGCACAGCTTGGTTTCAGTGGGAAAAGGGATGAGAGGGTGAGAGCAGCCATGGGCTATTTTTACAGTTTGGAAGAGTCGTTGCTGACCTGGCTGTGTCTTGGGCACGGATCCAAATGCTCTAGGTCTGAAAATGAGCAGCCTTTCCACCAGACCAGTGTAACCTCTGCTGCCTTCTTTTTCAAAGGCTGTGTTATTTCCATGGCGGTCTCTTGGCACCGCCCATCCCACCCTATGGCGCTGGTTACACTTTGGCTTTCCTCCAGGCCGTGGCTGCTGAAATCACCCCCCTTGCACCCCAGGAAAAGGGTTTGTGCCCAGCCAGATCAAGGCCCTTGTCCTCCTCGCTGCCTGACCTCATGGCCGCCAGCTCTGGTGCAGAGACGGGGGAGAGGGGACAGCTAATAGGGGTGGTCTCTGGGCGGCAGGCTTGGTTTCTGCCATGGCCTGAGAGAAGAGTAACAGCGCGAGGTTTGTCCTTGGGAGCCAAGTGGCAGAGGACACATCAGGGACGGCCAGCAGCTGCGCCCAGTGCGTGGCCACCAAGGGCAGGGACGGCCCCCTGGGCCCCCCGGGCACAGGGACTGCCTCGGGGCCAGCACCCCAAAGGCCTTCCTCCAAAGGACGCTGGGCAGATGGGTGGTGGGCGGGGCGGCGCGGGGGCGGCGGGGGGGCGGAGCCTGGTCACACCCATGTCATAGGGCCACCACCCAGCAACGCAGCAGTCACAATGCCCCGGGACAGGATAAAAGGCAGCACCGTCCAGTGCCCGCTGCCAGGGCTGGCCTGGGGGCAGCCTGAAGACATCCGAGAGGAAGTCCTTGAGAAGCCGGCAGAATTACTTGGAGGGGGCTGCGGGAGCAAGACCGGAGGAGGCTGGACGAGGCTGCTGGAGAGGAGAAGAACCAGCAAGAGCTGGAGGCACCTGAGGCTCTCTGGTCTTTTCAGCCGGAGATCTGTGGCTAAAGCAAGGGAACACCTTCTTGAGGAGCACTGCAGAGCTCGCTGTCCTCATCCCCTGCAGAGCCAGTGGCAGCAGCCATAAGAAATGGGACACGCAGGTGTTGCCAGGGGTCCCCGTGTTTTGGAGCAGGACCCACTGGTGTCCTGCCAGGCACAGAAAGGATTCTTGCCGCCAGGGCTGATCAGGCTGGGGACATCAGGCCACTCTGGGAAGCCCCTGAGATGGCTCCAGGTTGAGGGAGAACAGGCTTGGGCATCTCTTGGGAGGCGTGACCAGCCTGTGGGACGAGGAGGCAGGTCTTGCTCACAGGCTCAGGGAATAGCCGATTGCCAGCTCTGGGGTCAGGAAGGAATTTTCCCCCGGGGCAGATTGGCACCGGTCCCCGGGGGTTTTTTGCCTTCCTCTGCAGCACTGAGCATGACCACTTGTCAGGGCTCCTCTGCCCCATTTTGGCTAGGTTACTGCCTGCTGCTCATGCACCACGAAGACGGCCTCTCGTGCCCTGCAGCTGGGGGGAGGAAGGCTTTTTTCCCCCCACGGTGGGCTAGCAAGTGTCCCCGGGGGTTTTTTGCCTTCCTCTGCAGCACTGAGCACAGCCCCTTGCCAGGGCTCCGTTGGGCCATTTTGGCCAGGTGCCTGCTGCTCCTGCTCCACGAAGGTGGCCCTCGTGCCCCGCATCCGGGGGGAGGAAGCGTTTTAGACTCCCAGGGTGGGCCCCCAGTGTGGCCCCCGCGGGTTGCTTCTTTTCCTCCGTAGCATTGAGCACAGCCCCTTTTCAAGGCTCCTCTGGGCCCTTTTCGCCTGGTTCTTGCCTGCTGCTCTCGTACCTCCAAGGTGCTACTTCTGCCCTGGCTCTTCTGGGCTCTCTTTCCCATTGCAAGTTTGTAGTGGGAGCCAGCTCGGCTCTTCCCTCGGCTCCATTTCCCCAGGGGTTCTTGCCTGTGCAAAACAGCCAGCGCTTGGAAGGGCTCCAGGCTTGCTGCCCCATCTGGAGCTGCCACTTTTCGGCTCTCCCTGTGTGCAATAGAAGCGTGGGACAAGCACGAGAGTGCTTTTCATGCATCACTGGCCAAGAAGTACAACGCAGCAAGTTTTGGAAGGCAAAAAGGGTGCTTGTTATCAACGTGTGTCCTGCTTTGGAAAATGCCCCACGATACCACACGCTGCTGCTGCTGCTGCTGCTGCTTCTTCCTCTTTTGTGTGTGGTTGGGCCTGGTCCTCGTTCTCCAAGTTCTCACTCTCCAGGAAACAGGGACCGCTTGGCACGTATTCCTGCTGCCACTTTCTGCAGCTCTGTCACTTGCCTTTGCAAGGGATCCTGCAAAGGACTTTTTTCCAAGCTAAACTGAAGAATGCATCAGCCTGCTCCCGGCTCCATGGCCGTGTTCGGTTAATGCTTGCGAGCACTGGCTCTGAAATCGATTCAGAAAGATAACTTAAAATGATACAAAATCTAAAAATAACATCCTGCTTCCACTTATAACCTTTCTGATTTGTGTCCTTGAATGTGTTTTTGGAGCTGAAAACGCCCTGACATTTCAGGCAAAGAACAGCCTCATTGCTATTTGGCTCCCGGTGAGCACCGGGAATAGAACAGAATAGGATAGAATAGTTATGCTATGTTATGCATGTGGTTCTGCATGACAAGCTGTGACCTAGGCCTGAGGGGTCCATCCAGGAGAGCAGCTCCCTGCAGGGCAGGCCCCAGGCCCATCCGTGAGAGAGGGGCAGAGGCGGTGGTTGGTTGTCCAGACCAACAGACGAGGTGTTGCACACCTGCAACATCGCTCAGGCAGGGACTGAAGGCTCCAGGCGGAGCTGAGACACCACGTCCCCTGGGCCCTTGGCAGGAGACGGTGTGGGCGGGGGTCCCAGGGGAGGCCGGTCCTGCCCGTTGAGGCCCCTGAGCACCCCCAGGACCCTGGCAGAAGTAGACCTGTAGCGCTCCTATGCTCTCCTTTCCTTTAGGCATTTATGGTTGGCCACCCTGGAGAACGCGTTTTGGCCCAGATGGACCTTCACCCTGATGGAATACTGTTGTTCTCTGACTCTTCTTTTAGCATGTTTTTTCCAAAGGAAACAGCTCAGGCATTTCTAAAAAGGAGTACAAGGAGAAAAAAAAAACAACAAACAAATCCACAGGGGAAAGAACAGGTATTGCTCACATCAAAAAGGATTGCAACCATTTAGTTCCAGAGCACTTCCTGCTTCAGACTGAGGGCTTGGTTTTTGAGCCTCGCTAGCGTCACAGATGTGGGGTTTTGCCATCCCGTGGAAACCTAGCTAAACTGGATGAACACAGAAGACTCTCAAAAACTGCAGTGGCCCCATGCTTTTGGCAAATTTGTTCAGGTGGTCAAATTATGTTCCGATGATCCCCAGCTCTCACCCCCATCAGAAGGTACAAGCCCCTTCCACAAAGTGACAGAGCCAGTGCCTAGGCTGGGACGTGATTACCCATTCAATGCCTTCTGCTAGTGCAAGGCTGGGAGTAAATGTCATCAGAGATTTCCTCAGCATGTGCTGGTAGGGAAAGAAGGAGGGAGGGAGGGAGGGAGAAGAATCAAATCAAAATAAATACAGTCAAATTGAACTGAACTGAATCTGAATCTAAGCAAATCATCTTGAATCAAATAGAATAGAAGAGTTGAGTTGCAAGGGACCTACAACAAGGATTGAGTCCAACTGCCTGACCACTGCAAGCCTGACCAAACGTAAAAGAATGTTAATACGGGTGTTGTCCAAATGCCTCTTCAACACTGGCTGGCCACGGGGCATAGGAAGCCTGTTCCAGGGGTTGAGCACCCTCTTGGTAAAGAGAGATTTCCTCATGGCAAGTCCAAGCCTCCCCTGAGGGATGCAGCTTTGAGCCATTCCCACACGTCCTGGCACTGGATCCCAGGGAGAGGAGATCAGCACCTCCCTCTCCACTTCCCCTCCTCAGGAAGCTGTAGAGAGCCATGAGGGAGGTCGCCCCTCAGCCTCCTTCTCGCCAAACTAGACCAACTCCTCAGCTGCTCCCCAGAGGACATGCCTTCCAGCCCCTTCCCCAGCTTTGGTGCCCTCCTCTGGAAGCATTCGGGGACCTTAACGACCTTTTGAAATCGTGGGGCCCAGGTCACGTGACTGCATCCTCCAGAGTTCGGGAATGCAATTACTACAGCTAGAGGTAATTGTTTCGGGATGTGCTATGTCAGCACGCATTTGCCACGTGGGGCCCTTTGCAAGGAGGAAAGCATGGCCTGAAAATGCACTGGCTACCAGTTTGTAAATCAAAACATAGGCTTTAGCTTACTAACGCCGTGTTGTTTGAAAGCCTTGCTCCTTAACGGTCCTGTTCTCTTCTTGTTAAAGCCCTCTGCACAGGGGACACTCCTGACAAGGGAATTCCCCTCTAGCCTCACTCTCTCTGATGATCCACCACATTCATGTTTGGGCACATGCAAGGACCAGTTGCCTCTTCATACTGAGCTGGTATCAAAATGCTGAGATTCTTTAACTGAATAGACAGATGCTGGCAGCTTTCTGTACTCATTGCACTGGTTTTGCAAACTAATTACCAAGTGTGCGCTAGAAGACTGGTTTTCATAGTTGGTTTAATCAGTTTGAAAAAAAAACCCAAACAATGACGTTCCTTTGTATCTGAACAACGTTATCAGTCATTTCACCACAGCAACATTCTCAGGTGGTTTCAGGTGGGCGTATAAAAAAGCAAAACCCTCAGTCCTTCTTGGCAGCTATCTTCCAGGCGTGTAGGGACTCTCAAAGAGAGGCAATTGCCTTTTGGTGTCGGGCAGCCACCTGGCCAGCCAACTCCTTACCCACACCAGCATGATCAGCAATGACCTTCCTCTCCCCTAAATACCTGCAGAATTCATTTCAAAACTCAGCAACGTGTCTTCACACTCCTGGAGAGTAAAGCTTATCCCTATAGACAGCCCAGTCAGCTTTCTCAGTGCCTGGCACTTTCTCCAAGGAAACTTCCAAAATGGAAGCTCAGTTCATGCCAGCTGTGGTTATTTCCTTCCCGAGGAGGCAGACATCCATCCATTTCTAAAGGGGCTACACTGACACCACCAGCTTCTCACTGACAGCCCACCCACACCATCTGTCCATTGCCCACCTGGCCAGCGGAGGGCTGGATCTACTGGCTATGACTGCATGGAGCTGGACTCCAGCAGGCTACTGATGGGTGAAAGCCTCCCTAACACATCTCTCAGGCTCCACCCTTCAGGCTTTGCTGTCATCAAATGTAGGAAAGGGAGCACTTCGTGGTCAGGACTTTTCAATTGAGATTGCAGAAAACCATTGTTCGAGAACTGCAGCTTTCCCTGACTACATCATATTCTCAATGTCGTGGCACCCCATGAACCAGAAAATGCTGTATCCTCCTCGTCATCTCTTTCTACAGACCCCATGCTCCATACCAGCTGAAGCTCTGACAGGAGAGACAGCCCCTACCTCAAGAAAGCATGTGTGAAGAACTGCACTGTAGAAATAGGTAACCCAACATCAGGTGGAGCGCCGTGAGTCTCTGCTCCAGTCTGGAAACATGGGAGCAGGCCGGTGTTCCTGTAGGCATGAGGAGATCACTGGGGGACTATGAGCCACCCATGTGATACAGGGAAATGCCTTCTCGCGTGTCAGGAAAGGTGTTTCCATAGGAAAGGCAAGCATTGTGCAAAGCCCTGGTGAGAACTCACCTGGACCACCATGGACGTTTCTCATTGCTCAGGTTCAAGAGAGAGAAATTCCACCCGGGGTGAAGGCAGACAAAGACTGAGCAGTTGACTGGGGACGTGGAGGGCCTGCAGGGCAGGTGACGACTCGAAGGAGCAAGGCAAAGACTGAAAAGGGCTGCCGTCACTTTCTTGGAAGTGCCACTATTTGGCACCCCTGTAAAAAATTACAAGAATAGTACCTTTGTTCCTCTTTCAGCACTCAAAATACTCAATGCTAAAGAAAAACGATATTTGCCAGGCTTTGAGATCAGATCTGAACATCTTCCCACAAAAGGAGGCAGGGAAATAACTCTCAGAAACATGAAAGTCACCAGCCAGCTCTGAAAGTTGTACCCCATCACTGAAGCGCACTTTGTACCCCATATCGACACGGCCAACTGCACAGCTTGGTTTCAGTGGGAAAAGGGATGAGAGGGTGAGAGCAGCCATGGGCTATTTTTACAGTTTGGAAGAGTCGTTGCTGACCTGGCTGTGTCTTGGGCACGGATCCAAATGCTCTAGGTCTGAAAATGAGCAGCCTTTCCACCAGACCAGTGTAACCTCTGCTGCCTTCTTTTTCAAAGGCTGTGTTATTTCCATGGCGGTCTCTTGGCACCGCCCATCCCACCCTATGGCGCTGGTTACACTTTGGCTTTCCTCCAGGCCGTGGCTGCTGAAATCACCCCCCTTGCACCCCAGGAAAAGGGTTTGTGCCCAGCCAGATCAAGGCCCTTGTCCTCCTCGCTGCCTGACCTCATGGCCGCCAGCTCTGGTGCAGAGACGGGGGAGAGGGGACAGCTAATAGGGGTGGTCTCTGGGCGGCAGGCTTGGTTTCTGCCATGGCCTGAGAGAAGAGTAACAGCGCGAGGTTTGTCCTTGGGAGCCAAGTGGCAGAGGACACATCAGGGACGGCCAGCAGCTGCGCCCAGTGCGTGGCCACCAAGGGCAGGGACGGCCCCCTGGGCCCCCCGGGCCCAGGGACTGCCTCGGGGCCAGCACCCCAAAGGCCTTCCTCCAAAGGACGCTGGGCAGATGGGTGGTGGGCGGGGCGGCGCGGGGGCGGCGGGGGGGCGGAGCCTGGTCACACCCATGTCATAGGGCCACCACCCAGCAACGCAGCAGTCACAATGCCCCGGGACAGGATAAAAGGCAGCACCGTCCAGTGCCCGCTGCCAGGGCTGGCCTGGGGGCAGCCTGAAGACATCCGAGAGGAAGTCCTTGAGAAGCCGGCAGAATTACTTGGAGGGGGCTGCGGGAGCAAGACCGGAGGAGGCTGGACGAGGCTGCTGGAGAGGAGAAGAACCAGCGAGAGCTGGAGGCACCTGAGGCTCTCTGGTCTTTTCAGCCGGAGATCTGTGGCTAAAGCAAGGGAACACCTTCTTGAGGAGCACTGCAGAGCTCGCTGTCCTCATCCCCTGCAGAGCCAGTGGCAGCAGCCGTAAGAAATGGGACATGCAGGTGTTGCCAGGGGTCCCCGTGTTTTGGAGCAGGACCCACTGGTGTCCTGCCAGGCACAGAAAGGATTCTTGCCGCCAGGGCTGATCAGGCTGGGGACATCAGGCCACTCTGGGAAGCCCCTGAGATGGCTCCAGGTTGAGGGAGAACAGGCTTGGGCATCTCTTGGGAGGCGTGACCAGCCTGTGGGACGAGGAGGCAGGTCTTGCTCACAGGCTCAGGGAATAGCCGATTGCCAGCTCTGGGGTCAGGAAGGAATTTTCCCCCGGGGCAGATTGGCACCGGTCCCCGGGGGTTTTTTGCCTTCCTCTGCAGCACTGAGCATGACCACTTGTCAGGGCTCCTCTGCCCCATTTTGGCTAGGTTACTGCCTGCTGCTCATGCACCACGAAGACGGCCTCTCGTGCCCTGCAGCTGGGGGGAGGAAGGCTTTTTTCCCCCCACGGTGGGCTAGCAAGTGTCCCCGGGGGTTTTTTGCCTTCCTCTGCAGCACTGAGCACAGCCCCTTGCCAGGGCTCCGTTGGGCCATTTTGGCCAGGTGCCTGCTGCTCCTGCTCCACGAAGGTGGCCCTCGTGCCCCGCATCCGGGGGGAGGAAGCGTTTTAGACTCCCAGGGTGGGCCCCCAGTGTGGCCCCCGCGGGTTGCTTCTTTTCCTCCGTAGCATTGAGCACAGCCCCTTTTCAAGGCTCCTCTGGGCCCTTTTCGCCTGGTTCTTGCCTGCTGCTCTCGTACCTCCAAGGTGCTACTTCTGCCCTGGCTCTTCTGGGCTCTCTTTCCCATTGCAAGTTTGTAGTGGGAGCCAGCTCGGCTCTTCCCTCGGCTCCATTTCCCCAGGGGTTCTTGCCTGTGCAAAACAGCCAGCGCTTGGAAGGGCTCCAGGCTTGCTGCCCCATCTGGAGCTGCCACTTTTCGGCTCTCCCTGTGTGCAATAGAAGCGTGGGACAAGCACGAGAGTGCTTTTCATGCATCACTGGCCAAGAAGTACAACGGAGCAAGTTTTGGAAGGCAAAAAGGATGCTTGTTATCAACGCGTGTCCTGCTTTGGAAAATGCCCCACGATACCACACGCTGCTGCTGCTGCTGCTGCTGCTGCTTCTTCCTCTTTTGTGTGTGGTTGGGCCTGGTCCTCGTTCTCCAAGTTCTCACTCTCCAGGAAACAGGGACCGCTTGGCATGTATTCCTGCTGCCACTTTCTGCAGCTCTGTCACTTGCCTTTGCAAGGGATCCTGCAAAGGACTTTTTTCCAAGCTAAACTGAAGAATGCATCAGCCTGCTCCCGGCTCCATGGCCGTGTTCGGTTAATGCTTGCGAGCACTGGCTCTGAAATCGATTCAGAAAGATAACTTAAAATGATACAAAATCTAAAAATAACATCCTGCTTCCACTTATAACCTTTCTGATTTGTGTCCTTGAATGTGTTTTTGGAGCTGAAAACGCCCTGACATTTCAGGCAAAGAACAGCCTCATTGCTATTTGGCTCCCGGTGAGCACCGGGAATAGAACAGAATAGGATAGAATAGTTATGCTATGTTATGCATGTGGTTCTGCATGACAAGCTGTGACCTAGGCCTGAGGGGTCCATCCAGGAGAGCAGCTCCCTGCAGGGCAGGCCCCAGGCCCATCCGTGAGAGAGGGGCAGAGGCGGTGGTTGGTTGTCCAGACCAACAGACGAGGTGTTGCACACCTGCAACATCGCTCAGGCAGGGACTGAAGGCTCCAGGCGGAGCTGAGACACCACGTCCCCTGGGCCCTTGGCAGGAGACGGTGTGGGCGGGGGTCCCAGGGGAGGCCGGTCCTGCCCG